>NC_040017.1:21102265-21209426 GCF_000972845.2 Larimichthys crocea
AGAGTTTACCTCGCCTCGCCTCTTGCCCATTGCATGCTGGGATAGGCTGCCGTCCTCTGTGACTACACAGGACAAGCAGTGATGAAAACGGGACGGATGAGCTACATTATTTGCCATAATTGACTTGTACTGTCGTTTATGTCTCTAGAGATAAGTAACAGTCAAACAAACGTACCAGCTAGGGCTCTCACAATATCAGACTATATAGAAAATCTAAAATGATCGTCAGGTTGGTGGTATTGCCTGCATTTGTGCTAACTGTTGCTGATACTTTATGCAGACTTCTGCGTTAAGGTACATTACCACCACATACTATGTGAAAGAAATGGAAATAATATAACAAATGCAGTAAAAACAAAGCAGCAGAAACAATCTGTGCATAAACCAGAGTAGCTAGACAGCACTTGCTGATGGTTTTGTCTGGGGACATCTAGAGAACATTGATATTCCGACTTGGTAACCTTTTTGAAAGTAATGATTGCTGCATGGCTCCATGTATCTTGAAGGCATTTAGCACCTCACATCTGAGCAGTACATCTGAATAAGGAAAAGTGTCATTTATTGTCACGCAGCATGAGTGTGCGCCTTGAGCATGCCTGTTAACCGTGGCTAAGTCGCCGTTGTTTTGTTTCTGACAACGCCTGATAAAACAGGTGAGCACAAGAAGCGCTGGTGCTTAAAGACTGACCTGCTCGCTGCCACACGATGAGTGTCTCATGTAAAATGGAGTAATAGGGTGTGACGAGAATGTAGAATAGGAGATTGGTGTCGGAAGGAAGGAAGCGGTCATTTCCAGTGACTGGCTGTCTGAAGCAGGGATATAGATTCATATAAAGATCTATACGGTGGTCACAGAGATAATTCTTTCAGGAATACGGTGCAGGATGTGGTATATTGAGCTGCCGCGGTCCAGTCCAGTGGAAAGCAGCCATTATATGCCAAACATAGCATACTGAAGCTGTCGAAAGCAGCTACCAGCTGACACAAATATTCTTTTGGGAAAAACATGTCACCTGCTGTATAGCATATGGCATTTAAACTGCAGAGAAGCATCACATTTTATACCCATGAGATCTGCTGCTTGGAACCAGCCAGTCGCCCATCCCGTCTGCTGACTGGGATAAGAATATTATTGGTGGCATCTGTCTCCCTCAAGAACCACTGTTGTGTCTTCCTGCCACTGTGGCAGCTTCATATTGTTGTTCCTGACACTGTGTGTCAGAGCCTTTATTTGGCTATTTAAATAAAGTGATATGATACCAATATGTAAACAAGAAACTCTGGCTGAGCGTAGCATAATAGCAAACTTCCAGTCATTTCTTAAAGGGTAATTTTGGTAGTCTTCCAACCTCAATGTTATTTCTTAATATTTTTTGTGTCAGAGTGACTAATGGGGACAACGAGTTTTGAATTTGCTCCAGTAATGACTGAGAGAACTGCAGCCGGCAGCCATGAAACAGGCTACGACGTAATCCTTGTGGGCAATTACGCAACATCAAAATTGGTCCTTTAAAAGTGCTTCTTTTTGCCACTGATTGGTTCAGATTGTTATTATAAGTGTATAACAATATTAGAGAAAGGACCCTATGGAGCAACTAAATGTTTTCTGGACCCTTTGCTTGATCCGGTCTGTGAAATCTCCTCTGCAGGCATACGATCACGGCACCCACAGGAACACCAATCTCTTGAGCTTTGCAGCGTTAAAGCAGCTGATTCGCCCTCCTCTGCCTGTTGCCCGTCTCTCTCTCTCTCTCTTTCCTCATCTGTTACTGTGAGAACTCTCCATCCATACCCTCAGTCTCGAATAAACACAGGAATTCAAAGGCCTCAGCCATGACATCAAAAGTCTTTCTCACATCACTAAGCTGCACTTTCTTTACTCCGACACGACAAACTTCTGGCATAGCTACGCTCACGTTTCCATCGTTGTCTTCATGCAACAAGTGACCTTACATCTCCTGAGATTTCAGAATGAGACTTCCAATTGAGCAGGATTTGATTAGGCACACAGTGGATCAAGCGAAAGGTACAGAAAACGTTCGATTTTCTCGGGTTGTGTTGTCTGACATTTGCGAGCTAGTCAGTGACAAAAAAAAAAAAGCATTGCCTGTTTCACGGAAGTCAGCCTTCACTTAACACTGGACCAAATTCAAAACTTAATAAGGTCCATTTGTAAAAACCTAAATTGCCTTTGCCTTTAGCTTCTAGTCATCTGCTGTCTACCTGAAGGTGACATTGATTCGGATAATGCTTTCAGTAGCTGCATCTAGTCATATTGATCAATATCTCCTACCAGAACAGCATTTCCCTTTGGTTCTCTCGAGAAAGCCAATTAAGAGAGCTACATACTCTAATACAGAATTTGAAATGCACAGAAACACTATCTCCCCTACAGCCCCATTAAATAATGCATAAGAACAATATATTATTGTGCAGCGCTTACTACCACAGCTCTTACTAGTCCTATTAAGACTTTCTTCTCTGAACTGAGAAACATCGGACAAACCGTAGTGCATTTAATCCACTGCTCATTCTTGTTCTCAGGCATTATGAAAAAAGATGATGCCCCTATGAATTACTCCTGCTGGATGAGAGATCATTCTGTCATATTGATTTGTTTGTCAGAAAGTCATGTGGCGTGCTCTTCATCAGACTGCACCAGTCTCGTTGGAGATGTCTAACTTGGCTACAGCCTATTAAAGGTTGGAAGACTGCAGAAGCATTAACTATTCTAGTGAAGTGAACGGTTAAGAGCCTCAACCTTCACATTCTGTTTTTCTCTGTTTCGTTGAATGTCTGGCGTTAATAGAGACGCATGCATAATCTAGCACCCCCCAGCGCAAAAACACAAAGTCTGTGAATAATATCTTGTCACTGACCATATTTTTATGTGGATGTCTTTTCAGAGTATCTATGCATCTTGTTCCAGGAAAGTTGTGGGAACTGGATATACTTTTATTTTTCTTTATATAGGAGAAACGTATTGTGTTATTTCTGTCTATGGTTTAATATTTTGACAAAGCTCTAATATTTGAATACCTAATCAAAGAGTATCTTGAGAGCTTATTGCTTTTTGAGTTGAAAAACAATAGTGGGAAAAAAATTCAGCTCGCCTTGATTAAATCTCTCCCCATAGTTTCCCCGTGTCTGTTAGGAGCATTTCCGCACAAAGGACCATTGCTGCACTGATAATAGTCTAACCAGGCTTGATCATCACACACACAAAAAAAATCACCGCTTAAGGAGCCAAAAAGAGACCAGGGGCAGCAAAATATCCACGCACTTGGCTGGAATCTATGAAATAAGTTCTACTTTTATTTGATATTTATCTAATATGCACAAAAGGCACAAACTTATAATTTTGCTGCCATGGGGTTTGGAACAAAAGACACCTAGCAGGTTTATCTCTTGGAGTGGTGCACTGTATTAGTATAAAGCTACAGATTATTTTGACACCTTTTGTGAGCATAATAACACTGAAATACAGAGCACCCTCTCCTCAGAGTAGAGTTAAGGTACACCTGAGAACAGTTTCTGAAGAAATGTAGCAGCAGTAATTATTGATCAATGTTTCCTGAGAGTAATGGATGGAGAATATCTTAATTATGGTCATTACAGTTAAAATGGGTGTGGTTGAATAAACAATATTTGATTTCCTGTTTCATTTTCGTCTCCAATAATTCTCAAATCTGAAATTAAGAAGCTTTTCTACTGATACCATACTTAATAAAGACTTTGTGTGGTCTATTTATTTGGCTGCGCTTTTCTCGAGTAAGCAGCATAACTCATTGATCAGCACATTATTACACATACATGAGCAGGGGGATGCTTAAACAGTGTGGATTTCTTGCTGACACAGAGCTGGCTCAGAAAATCCTTCCCTCAAATCGACATCCATTGGATATTTCTATCCTTGTTTTCAAATTGTTCACTAATGTTTAGCCATTCATTTCAGGAGCTTTTGTTGATGTACTGTTTCCAACAGTGAGTTAATTTCAGTAATACTTGATTTTGGTGATATTTATGGACTTGTTTTCTTGCGATTGATTTTTGTATCCCTGGAATGGGCCCAGTAACTCCTGTGTGTCTGCACGCTGACTTGCTGTTTTATAGGCAGCATGAATCCTGCAGAACATGAAATTTTCATGTGTTGCATGCATTCACTGGGTAACCACAATGTGCACAGCATATATTAGCATAATATGAGCTACATGGTATAGTTTTCATCGTGAGTCAGCACCCATTTGCTTTCAAAGCATGTATCAATGTAAAGTAAGAGGTCTGTTGTTCCATCTGTACATCGACTGTGTGCATCCAACTATCCAGCGACGATTTAAAGCCCTTTAGCCACCAGATGGATGCTCCAAAATTAAATACTCGTGCTGGGTTCTAATTTCATAACATAAAATATATACAAAACCTGTGTATAAGTGTAAAATCATGATTTTACATTTAGTCTACAAGAAACCAACATTAACACGATACAATACTACAATACTAGTCATTGGGCATTGGACTTTACAAAGACGAAGCAAAATATTGTTTTTAAAAATGTAATACTTTTTTTATTTTGTTGTTTTGTTTGCGAATTATTTCTGAATTTGTTTCATCGCAGACTTTTCAATTTATTTTAATGTTGTGCAGCTTTGAGCAGCTCCTCTGTGCATTGCATTGTGGGAGAATAATACTCCAGCAGCACACTCAAAAATTTCTTAAGTGACTTTTGAATTTGCTTAATTTTGTTACATTCGCAGTGTGAAAACATTACATGCTCTAACAGGGACACCCATCTTTTTTTTTGTCCTTTTAAGTATTTAATAGTTTTTTTTGATTGTGCCTCATAACTCCTCCAAATGTGTTTGTGTCCTTGGTGTTACTTTGTCCTTCTCTTTGTGTGTTTTCTGGGCCTTTTTGCCAATTTGTACATATTAACAGCCCGATTTAACCAGTGATGGGATAAGCCGACAAGAAACTTGATGTAAAAACATCTAAAAGACAAAATGTTAAATGGCAATACATTGGGCGTATAATTGTGTTCAACACTGCAATGTGATTAAACCCAGTTGTTACGCCGTGTTCCAGACAGCGAAAGTAACATTGTTTAAAACAGGAAGAGAAAAAAACAAGAGGATTTCTGTCAAACCCTCTTTGAGGATGCTTCCTTCTAGTAGTGGGGCACTGACAGTCTCCAAAAAATCTTTCTGGAACATTGCCTCGTGTGAAGGGGATCTAGTGCACGCTAGGCTTTGTGCAGAGACTGTCAAGTCACAATGCAGCTTCAGCAGCTTCAGCCAGATATGGGCTATAGTACTGTATATGGTAATGCTACAGTCTCCGCACCTTAAATGAGCTTAAAGCTTGAGGCATGTGTTTTTAAAATAGGGAGCAATGCAACGGGAAAAAGTGAAAGAAGGAAACCGCCATGCTGACAATGTGAGCACAAAGTCCTCTCTAGTGTTCTCTACAATGAAGACAGTATCTTATATTACAGTAAGTGAAACGTGTCTGCCTATTGTGTCCTACATAAGCATAAATCTTCAAGGGAATGATTTGAAGCCTGTTAGTCCAGCGTACCAGTTTACTCTCTGTAGGACATTCATGGTCAGCTGAAAATTGGGATGATCAGGAAGCTGCCAAATGTAGTTGTTCAGTTGATTCAAAGCTGTTGGCTTATTGATTAAAAACTGAGCAATGCTACACGTTTATCTGGATAAGTCTGTTTGCCATTTTAATTTTTTTAAAAGTGAGTTTTCCTCCACTTATCATATGCAAGCACTGGTCGTTCCATCAGTAATACTCTGCTCAATCGACCTGCGATTAGATTAGAAAATAGGAAGTCTCTCTCCCCTGCCCAATTAATCTACTGTTTTTTAAAAACTGCCCAGTTACTAAACCAACATGCTTATATAAGACAAATCAGCCGAAGGACATGCCAGTCTTTTGACTGAATCTTTCGTGATGTGGGGAATGATCTGGAAGAGCCCACACCGAAGGCAGGTAGGTGAGGTTGCCTTGCACGAGATATTAACCGGCAAAACAAAAGCTACACCATCTCAAGCTCTGAAAGGAAAAACAGCAGTGACTTAACAGTCTCAGCCCTCAGCAAACCTGTCTGTCGAGATGCATTGAAACATGACAACCAAATTGTGTCAGAGAAAACAGTGCCCAGTAGAAGGTCAGCTGTATATCATGTTGATATGAGCAGAGCTGAGATGTGAAACGATCTGAAAGCTTTATGGTTTGATACCAACATCAATACACTTTGCAGCAAACTAGCAAACAAACCAGCCCAGCACTGTAAAGTGATAATCTCGTTAAAGACTGATTATCTTCCATCAGGCAATAGCTGCATGCTTTTGGCCTTTCGGAGCCATCCAGGCTTACAGTTATTGATGTCGCACTTTGACGAGCTTCGGCTTCATTAGATTGGTCTGACAAACTACTTTCCCTATCGAGAGTCTTGATAGATGATGACTGGATGTAGTCATTGTGATCTGGGGGTCTATTGACTTAAAGGATCTCATTCATGGTGGCCAAGATTGGACGTGTCGGACATTAATAAAGGGTGTCAGCTTCCTCCTGGATGTCTGGATGGATGGATGGTTGAAGACGTCAAGCTTATCCTGCGGAGCTTCATGTATCATTGAACATAGCAGAGGTGTAAATAATGGTTACTGGTTTACTGGAAAGGTATCGGTACTTGACCTCAGGTTTATCATTCTGCACGGATGGACTGTATTCAATTCAAAGGTAGTATTAAACTATTTGCTTGACTACACTTATCTGATATCTATTGTTGCTACAAACCTTTAAAATAGACTTGCTTAAATAAGGACATTTGAGAGATTTCCAGTCTCCAGAGTGCTTTAGTTGTGCTGCTTCAGTACATTTCACTGGTTTTAACATGTACTTTTCCCGAAATAGATGATGTGGTACACACTGGTTTCTTTTCACATCACCACTAAGGCAGCAACCAATAATTCATATGGTAAATTTAAAGTTAAATTAAAGTAAATTTCAGTTTACTGTCACATAAGAAAATCTTAAAAATTGAGAAGCTGTGAGGGGATATTTGGCATATTTGCTATAAAATGACTTAAATGATTCATCTCTTATTGATCCACTTATTAGTTAATCAACTGTGTTTTTAAATTCTTACACTTATATCAACTCTACTAGTGAAACAGAGGCAGCATGGTGGTGCAGTGGTTAGCAACATTGCCAACATTGCCTACCCTTGTCTGCGTGGGTTCTCTCTGGCTACTCCGGCTTCCTCTCGCAGTCCAAAGACATGCACTTAACAGGTTAATTGGTGGCTATAAATTGCCCGTAGGTGTGAATGTGAGTGTGAATGGTTGTTTGTCTCTATGTGCCCTGCGATGAGCTGGTGACTTGTCCAGGTTGTACCCTGCCTCTCACCCTAAGTCAGCTGGGATAGACTCCAGCGTCACCATGACCCCGATGAGGGTAAGAGGTTACAGATAATGGATGGATAGTGAAACAGAGCAAAATGTATGATGGGCTTTGTATAGTATTATATAAGTATATATTGTATTATGCATGTAAAGTGTACTTTATAGGTATGAAGGCAGATACCACTGTTGTATTTATAGTCAATGAGTCCAGAGTCTTCAAAAAACACGCAGTTTCAGAATGCAAAGATTAGAGATCTGCCTCTCTAGTTTTCACAGCTTGAGGAGAATCTTATTCACACAAAAATCTCACCGAAAGTGTCCAGGATCATACTGCAGAGACGATGTGACGTTAATTTAGGGAACATATTACTGTCAGTGTCTCTAATTATTTATCCCTCTAACCGAAGGCAACTTAGATTTGTCAGGATTTCAATGCTTGAACTAAGTTCAGACTAAGTAAGATTTAAATTATTGACTCAGCTTGGCCGCTGTCACCTTACATTTTTTGAATAAAGCATCCGTAAATTACCTTAATACATTTCCTAACTGGTAAAATATTGCATGTTGACGCGGCAGACAGTGAGATACATAACTTGAAACAATTACCCTTTGTGCTTGTCTCACACTTTGTTTGTTTCGCTGGATGATTGGGTGCTGTTTTCTGAGTGCGTCTCTCAGAGGAAATAAAGCTCTGGTTCAGGATGAAAAGGAGATAACGTCTTAGAAATCCTCTAACTGAAGGAGCGCATGGCATTAGCTCAGTAATAGCAGATGGATACCCCTTTGATCCACAGTTGGGGAGGAGAAGTCAATTGAGTGACTGTGATAAGACATTCAGCAGTTAAGCGCCATTGTATCAAGACTTGACTATATTTAGACTACACAGACATTTTAATAAGACTACTATTTAAGTAGGGTTTTTTAAATTGAATTACAACATGCATACGTTTCTGTACTATCAATGCCACCATCCTGATAGTATTTTAAATATGGTTAGAAAGTGCTTTAAGCCTGAATCACATGTATTATCATTAACAAGAAGAGACTGGGGGGACGTGTTCATCTAGGATAAGGAGTACATTACAGCCTGAAGTGTCCTTAATTCCTCATGAATGTCTTTATTAATGGTGTACCCTTCCATACTAGACGTTCAGTTCTTCCTTGACTCAGTACCATAGTAGTCTGTTGATGTCTACATACTCACAGAAATTCAAAAGCGTGAATTGGAGGGGTTGTTGATCTTATGAGTAACAGAAAGGGAAGGGAGAGAGATGGGGAATGACAAGCAGCAAAGAGCCACAAGTCAGAATCAAACCCTGTGCCCCTGCAGCAAGGACTGAGGCTTTGTACATGAGGCGCATGCTCTACCGGGCGAGCTACCAGGACGCCCTCCTCGAAACCAAAGTTTTGTCAGTGCACAATTCGATGTCGCCAGAAAAAAGCCCTCAAGAGCAAACACATCGTTCGTCTGTCGGCCTGTGATGTGAGCATAGCAGAAGAAGAAGATGTGGCAAAGATGAGCTTGAAGCAAATACCTTCTACGTTTTTATGTCTCAAAACCATGATCCTGAAATCCATGGATACCTGCAAAAAAGATCCTCTGACCCTGAACTTCAAGAATAGCTCAACAAATGCCGGACACTTGTTTCAAACCTCAGGATCCTCCCTTATTCATGGATGGATTGTACCTGCCCTCGACGACCACCTCACTTCAGCGATTGTGTCCAGTGTAAAGCGGGTATTTCATTTTCATTTTGTCTCAAGGTTATTATTTTTTAAAGCAGTAAAGGGCTTTCTCTGTTTAAAATACATACATGAGATGTATGTAACTGTGTCTTTAAATTTCGCTCTGTTTGTTGTTATTTCACCCTGCAGGATGGAGCCACGGAGAATACTGCTTCGCAACAGCTTGGGAATGAAGAAGTGGCATCATACATGGCAAAGGAAAGTATTTCCCTGGATTGCAACCCACTTGCAACCCTAACCCACTCATGAGTCAAAATATTCTTATCTTTGCAATGTTAACAAAATGCTACCTTGCTGTACCAGCTAACTCTGTCCCCAGTGAGAAGGTTTTTATTTTTTTTAAAGCTGGAGACATTGTTAATGCCAGCAGATCTGTCCTCTCTCCAGACAATGTGGACAAACTTTCTGACAAGAAACCTGGAAATAGAAGAGTAATACTATATATATATATATATATATAGTATGCTGCACTCATTTTGATGGACATTTTTGTTTTATTAATTTTATACGTTAGAGTATGCAGATCAGAATCTTATGATGAAGCGTTTACATGTTTTTAAAATCAATAAAAATCAGATTTTCTGTACTTCTTTTGTTTTCTCTGCTGAATGAAAACATACCAAACAATGACCCGAGTTAAATACTAAACCGTGAATTTTGTGTACTGTTACACTCCCGGTCTTTATAGCTGCAAAAACCTTTGATTTTTGACATGTCAGTAATTTTTTTAGATTAGACAGCTGACACTTGGCAGCTGGCTGTCACTGAACAGCTTTGGGGAAGAGACTTCATCATATTAGACAGTGAATCCCGTTGTGCGTTTTATGTTCTTCTGTGAGCTCTCCTGTGATCGTTACACATAGCCAGAAGAAGTTCAATATTAAATCACACATTACCGGAAATCATCATGCTAATATTATCCTGTGCCTGCTAAAGCTTTGTGAAATGCATAGAGACCGAATTCACTGACAATATTTAGGGAAAAGAAAGAGAGATATTTTGTCTCAATAGTATTCACTCTGCTACAAAATTCAGTTTTACTGGAATAATGTGAAATGACAGCGCATTGAGAAAACTTCCTTCCTGAGATCGCTTTTGAGTCTATTGACAGTGGCGTTAGTTGAATTTCACTCGTGCGTGGCATTGTGGCTCTTTGGTTTTCTTTTCTTTGTTGTCCTGTTGATAAGACATCGATGTTATTTGCTGCGTTGCCATGGCAGCAAAACCCCCAAACAGTTTTAGGCGTTTGCGGCGTCGTGGTGGCTCAGCTGGATAAAGCGTGTGCCATGTAATTTTGATTCTGCTGTGTTTGAGTTCAGCAGCGACACTTTGTTACATGTCATTCTTTTCTATTTGGCCCACCTTTTCCATCTTGCTGCGCTGTATTTTACCATAAAAATAATCTTTAAAAACAGTAAAAAACAGTTTTCCTGTCATACTAAATATGGAAGTAAAGAGGCATTTTGAATAAGATACTATAATTCAGTCTGCTTCACCTAACCTAAAGCAGAAAGTCATAAATGTTTGTTTAGAAATACGTCGCCGGAAGTCATTGTACTGAATTTAAGCTGCAAACTTATGCTTTGGCAAGCAGTGAAACTTTAAATCAACTGTCCCTTTCAATTAGCTGTGCAATAAAGAGACCCGAAGATGTAAAACAAGCCTTCTCCAAAACAGATGCACCTACGTGTTTGACTTGAGGGGTAGTGTTTCTCTCAGCATGGCTCTAGTCTAATCGGTGGCCTAACATATGGCTGATGAGCCTACAGCTCTATCATTCTGGTCCAGGCACACTTAATAGACTCCAAATGATTTGGCTCCAGGTAAAGTACTTTTTGCATGATAGGGAAGGGTCTATGTGCATGTAGTTTACTGAATGCACACAGAAACAGAACAGTGGTCTTTGGTTTCAGCCTTTTCTCGAATCCCATCCAGCATTAGAGTACAAAATTAAAGATTTTTATGGCTTCCCTAACATCTCTAAGACATCTTCATTTTAAGTGTAATCACTTCAGGAGTCGGTGAACATTTAGATCTGACTATTTATTGAGGTAATTTGATATTTAATACAAGTTAAAAGGTAGTTTCAACCATGTAACATGACATTTAAAGAAAACGCCTTCTGAGACTGCAACTGAAATTTGAAGGCTGTGGATAGTTTTTGGCTAATGTTGAATTAGGGCTCAGCAAATGTGTTTTGCCATCTGTAATTGTATTTGACTTGTTAAATGAGATAGTTTGACCACTTTTTCACGTCATTTTTATCTTCGCTTGCTTCAAAGTTGGATTAAAAGTCTACAGCGTATGCTCGTCTCTGTGTGTAAAAGCTAAACGACGTAAGAGAGCGTCCAGTCATGCTTGTGGCTCTTTGAGGCTTGCAAATGTGCTCACATAAAGCAGATATGATGTGTATCACTGTCACCAAAGTTAGTAGGAAAGATGCGATGGCAGATATTTTACTGAAATCTGGGAACCAAATTTGTATGTGTGACATTTTGCAGCAGATGTTGAGATATTTCATTGGATAGGTGAGAGCTTTGAGCTGCTGGGGGTGATGGATGAAAAGTCAGATTCAGACGGACAATGTTTTTGTTCAGGTTGTTTGTCAGTTTCGTTGTGCTGTGACTAGACATCACTTAGAAACTTCATTTGAAATTATTAGAGTGACAAATGATGATTTTACCATTCTTCTTCAAGCAATCATCTCCTGTATACAAGCTTGTAGTGAGGACCTTATTTAAAGCCGTATGTCGCCTGTGAAAGTTTCAATATTGTGTTTAAGTCAATTCATGCATGCATTATTACCCTCAGCTGCTTTCATGAGTTGACTGTAGCTTTTTGCATTATGCATGCCCTGTCCTGATGCACAGACACATTATTCTCATGCTATTTGCATTTAATTTGCCTGATAACATCATAATCTAACACAGCATGTATTCATACAAATCACTACCTTGTTACTATTTAATTTGATAATTGTTTATAAAAAAAAAAAGGGCCTGATGCACAGATTTCACCGGTTTCCTACTGCCTACAGCATTATAATTTCATTATGTTTCCCATACAAATGCCTATACTAATATTATTCAAATAAGTAATTATTTCCACAGTAATATGTTTGACTTGGAGTTTGTAATCGTTAAGAACCCCCTGTTAATCATGTTGGATCAGATTACTGCAGAATCTAACATGGACAATTATGTTTACTTTGCGCAACAGTGATCCTCACAGGTGATCCAATTGCCTCTCATAAATGAGTTTTTAGGTAATATGCTGATAACCAGAATGAAGTTATAAAGTTGTCAGTGGGGTGATACAGTGCCTCAGAAAGCAATTTACATACATGTGGAAATCAATGTAGACGTGCCTGGAAAAAAGGGGGGGGAGGTTAAGCATTTAGATATTGTAAATTGTGTAAATGTAATGAAGCACTGCTGCTAATGGTATGCAAATATAAAACCTGCAAATGAATTTCAGCTGAGCTGTTCACAATTTCCATCTATTTTCATTCTAAAAAAGACTAATGTGAAAATGTTAGGAGAAATGGCATTGACTTATTATAATATATTCACAACTATACAGTGTTTGCTCCTTATAGTGAACTACAGTGGACTGCTAATGTAATATAGTCAGGAAATGGATGATTAGTTTTAAATCTTGACGAACTCCAGACTTGATGCTCAAAATGTTCCAATTTCTTGTGACGGGGAGCAACATAACAAGAAAGGCACCATGAAAGAGACTTTTGACTTTGAAGTAGTGAAATTATAATGACAAAGGCACATAGGAAACCCATATTAAGATGAATAACAATTAACAGTATGAGTCAGCTTTTAAGTCTCTGGGGATAAAACCTTGCCTTGAATTTAGAAAACATGAGAGAAATTACTGCCCCAGCTGACTTACCCACTGACTAATTTAGACTATCACGAAATCTGCAGCACAGTTTGAGCTTAGCAAGCCAAGCCAGGAGCAAAGGATTGTGCATGACATGAAGGCCTGATGTAAGACTACCATTCAGAGTAATGAGCATGGACGAGAGCAGTGTTACTTTTGTAGGGTATAAAGCAAGGATAGATGTTCCTGTAATGGGTAATTATACTGTTTCCATATGTTACAGTGCAAATGATTTTAGGTACTCATCCCTGGCTGTGTTCCCTGAGACGGAGGCTGTCCATGAATAATTAGCTCAGTTTGAGCTTACTCGTTAAGAAGCTTAGAAGTGCTATGAGCTAAAGTATAAGCCGGCTTAGCAAGTTAAGTCTTGTACACCAACTATTGACCACATGTTCTCTCTGTGCACAAATATATTTTCAGAACCGTTTTGATAGCTGGTTCGTTGAAGCCTGATCACCTATCGGATTAAGGTGTTTTCTGAACCTGAAAAGATAAAGACGTAAAGGTGACACCGGAAATATTATAGCGTACACAAAGGACTGAGCTGTCACCTGCTGCTGCTACTACTCTGACAATCCTGTAAATGCTTGAAATGATTATGATAGGCGTAATGGTTGAGATTGACATTGAATCTAGCTCCCATGCACAGGTTACACCGGCAACGATCACTAAATGATGTCTTTATGATGGCTTGTTGGTTTGGACTGCACCACTTATGAGAATGTAATAAGCTAGTGACCCTCTATGTCAGCCTGTCTATGCTGTGATGGCACTGTCAGTGGGATAAGAAATGTATAATGGCCTTGTAGTCCCTGTTGCCTTTTAAAGACATCCAGATTTTCCAAGCCATTACCTTTGAGAGATGAGCACCAGTAAAGAGCAAAATATCCTGTTTGAGCACTGTTTCACACCGGCATTGACTCACAGAGAAGGGGACCTTGTTTTTGTCAGTAAATCAACATGGCCTGTGAGTCTTGTGGCTTCACACAAGGGATAATCATTGGCAGGCCCCATCCTTCAGGTTTGCCTTTGTCCTCTGCATAGTAGACTGTTTCCAATGGTTACCAGGACTGTCACAAACCTGGAAGGTGCTGCAGTAAGAGGCTCAGTTTCTGTATCTGTGAAAACGTCTGCAATAATGTGGCACATTTTGAATTCCTAGCGTGATCCTAAGATTTCCATTAAAGGGGACAAGAATAGTAAACATTTCTATTTCCAGTGAATGTGGAGAATTAAAGACTTTGCCGCCATTAGAGCAAATGGTGCATATCACTACAATGTACTGCATATAGTAACCAGCTAAGTGCCAATAAATGTACCCCTCAGAAATTCAGGCGTAGATTTCTTCATCCACCATTTCCCCTTGAGATCTTTTTTTAGAATTACAATAAAGCTCCATCTGTGCGTCCATTTTGTAAGTAGTTCAGTACTGCAGGAAAAAACACTCGAGCCTACTTTTAATGACAGAACTGGAGGAGATCTGAAGCAAATATGAAGTTGTTTTCCCCATTTTCTGTGCTTTAGACACGTCACAGATGCAGACAGTGTTACAGAGGATAGGATCTCTGGATCGTTCCACAAAGACGCAGCACACTAGTATTAATTTAACACTCTAACTTTATTAAGCAACTTACGTTTTAATGTGCAGTGAGCACTAATCAGCCCCAAAATGTTGGTTAACAAGCACTCTAATTTCTTCTTTGGCCCAGATACGATATAATCTTTGCTAAATGTTAAGAACGTGTTTAAATTCTGTTAATTATAGATCTTAAATTTGTTTGCTTTCTGTTTTACTAAGATACATAGAAATGGCCCCTAGCAAATGAGTCCACAGCTGGCTAATGTATTTGTTCTACATGTGGTGTGCACAGTATACAACACTTACATGTTAACTAAGATTGATCTGCAGGTTCAGCTTCTCTTAGATCACACTTTTTTTTAGCACCTGGAAATGAAGATTCATCTAAAGGTGGAATGACGCAGATGTTGCTGTCAGCAGGCTTCTTTTTTTTTGCATGTATCTAAATTTGGAGCAGGGCCATGTAAATATCAATTTAAAAACACAGAGAAAAAAGAAGAGGTAGGACTGAATATCTCATCTTAGATTCTAATTTGACAGCTTTTTCCAGTTCACAACAGGTTGATAATATCTTGAGAAATCCTTCGCGGTGTTTTGACACAAAGCCTATCACTGTTCCTGATGAATTTGCCAGGGGAATATCTGAAACAATCAGCAGAGTGTCATTCATTTATAGAAGACATTTCTGCTCATATTTTCATGAACTTTTTATAGGCATGTCGTGCATATTCTTGCGGTCAAAAGCAGTTTCAGAAATGATGCAGGTGTGTAGCTATAGGGCGGGCTCCGAATGCATGATCAGATGTCACTGATTTCCTGCGTCCTGTTACTGCAAAACCGCGAAAGGATCAATTTAATGTGGCAAATTTTAACTCTTAATTGTCTCGGTTTATTTAAACACAGCAACATTTGAGATGTGGAGCTGGAATGAGGCACATTTTCAAACCCAGCGTTGCAGTTCACTGCTCTACAGCTCGCCCGAGCTATTGGCATATAGTCACACTGTATCCATTATTAATCACACGGTTCTCAAGGACGACATCTCTGCAAATTAGTATGCAGAGAGCAGGAAGATCACTTACCAGCAGTGACTTCAGAATTAAGTATTAAAAACAGAATTCTGGCCTTTCTTTCTGTATGTTGGGGTCATATCTTTCTGCTGCACAAAATGGCTATGGGGACGATTTCAGGCTTTTGCAGTGTTTGCAGTGAAATTCTCTGAGCATGACAGATAAATATTGCTTTAACATTAATATTTTTACCTTCATCTCCTCTCATCTTACCCTCTGATTTGGCCTCTGCAAAAAAAACTCTCTGAACTTACAATATATAAGCAGTTTTGTCCTCATACAGAGCAAATCTTCTTAAGAATTAAATTTGATTCAAGTTTTTTTATTCCGATTACGAACAGCTAATGCCGGCAGGACTATTTCGACACAGTAAGTCGAGGCTCGAAACTGGAATTAACAAAACAATCTCACCTCATCATGTGTTTTCATCAATTGTTCTGGACCTTTCAGCAGATTGATTGATTGCTTAGTTGGAATTGTAGATTCTTCTTTTTTATTTACTTTTTAATGTGTTTAATTATTTTGGTCCAACATAAATGATATATTCTTAAAGTGATAGGAAAAAAAATAGAAGTTCCTGGATCTACAATTTCATGACAACAGGGCAAGATAAGGAGCCAGTTGCACCAGCTGTTCAAGTTCAAATAAGAATCATCATGTCTTCGTGACCTCGGTATGAGCCTTTTATATCTACAGACACCGGGGGGTCCTCTTCTATGGAGTCCATTTTTACATATGTTAATGTTTTTACATGAACCTAGAACGATCAAACCAAACACTGGCTCTAGATAGCGCCTTTTGCATTTGACGGCCACCATAGTTTCTCCTTTGCAGTTGGTTGAAAAAAGGGTTTTTCAGTTGTTTGCAATCTGCAATCACTAGATGCCACTAAATCCTCCATTCGGATCCCTTAAGTACCATATAGAGATTTTACACATCAGTGAATTAAAATGGGTTGCAGTTCTAGTAGAGATTAGTTGTCTTGAAATATTTACGCCCAGCAACTTGCAGGTGTCGTTGTAGAGCTGCTACCTGGCTTATTGACGCATCTTAAACAGCAGGGATACTGTTAATAAAAAAAACAATATTCCTTAATTAGTTAGCAGTTAAGTGTGTTTCCAAAATATTGTTTGGTTTGTGATTGTGACTTCCCGTTTATCTAGACGATTGTTTTTGATTGGGGCTACAGATCTTATTTTCTCATTGCTTGAGTCTTAGCTGACTGAGGCATTGATTAAAGTCTGTGTAAAGTCAAAATAAATTTGTGTCCTGAGTTTGTCAGACTAAAGAAGAAAGTGTTATTAACCACCCAGCCAAATTTGAATGATCAAAAATAACAAGTTTATGAAATTAGGTGTCAAAATCAGGTAAAAATGAGCAGTATTCACAATATGCAACTTTTATGTTTATGATGATCGTGTGACGTCACGCGATCTTGTTTTAGGACTACAGCTACAGCTAGCAATATTATTGGTATCGTTCATCAGCCTATATGTTTAAGCCACCAGAACCACCGTTAAGGTTTCTATACCGATTTTATGTTAATGATCACCGCGTGATGTCACGCGGCCTCGTTTTAGGACCGCCCATAAAATCCTGGACTGAAAACTGGTGAAAAACTGTTTGAACCCCTAACTCCACATTTCAGTGATACATCGTTCAAAGTCTTTTCACGTTATTTCAGCAACTATTCTCCAACATATTTATTGTGTTTTGAAAGAAAACGTGGATTTGCCTTTACACAGACTTTAGGTTAATCACTAGTTTGAACTGGAACGATTTCAAATATAAACATATGATATGATTTAAATGACGATGATTGAAAACTACTGAATGGACCTCGAGGTTACATGGTCGACAGACCAGAGTAATTTCATTTGTTGTATTTTCTGTTGAATCATATTCTCCTGGTTGCAATCGACACTTCTTGGTAATGATTTTTTATTTTTGATGTCTATGGATTCCTGGAGCTGCTAATATGAGAGGTTGACTGCTGATAAACTCATACTCATATTCAGAGAAGAAAATGAAAAGCTTCGATCACAGTGGAAAAAAAAACACTTTATAGGGGGCAAAGGTTCATGGATAAAGATTCTATGAAAATTCATTATTAAAATACAGAAAGCTGGTATGATAAGTTATTAAATTTTGTGGATGATTCAGTCTAACTAAAGGTCTTCTTTCATGTAGCGAACTGGTTGAAAGGCAAAGCCTTGTCAGTACACACTTAGTGGCTGACATTCAGTTAATGAATCGTCACGCTGTAATATATTCATCCCCCTGCTGTTTCTGAGAACAGGTTGGATTTGGATACAGAGGGATTCATCACTTTGTTGCCGTCCACACTTTCAGTGTATCAGTGGGTGAACAACACTAGTGAGTAGGAAACGGTCATGCAACTTCTCAGAGCAGAGCTTAACATCGTGCCACTTTCCCATCAGCAGCAGTGTGACATGGCCGCCTCGGAGTGAAAACGAGGAGTCAGTTGACTGGCAGGCAAAAAGGGATTTGGGGAGTTGAACGTAGTCAATCTGAAGTTCCCTTTCCAGTGGAACTTTACCCTTCTCAAAACCTATTGTGGCACTTAGAGTTAGCAATGGACCCTAAAGGAATTGCACAAGAACAACACCATCTAATGGTGGAAGCATCATTTTTTTCTGCCTGGAGTTACTCTGCCAAACCTCTACTGTGCCCACAGAGACTGGAAACAGATTTGAGCTGTACTGTGACCTTTCACCCGTAAATGAATGGTGTGCACTTTGTCGACTCCGGTGGTTTAAAGAGTTTTAGGATCTCACTGTGCACGAAGGACTTATCTGTTTTTTTGGCACAGTTTGGGGAGGAGAAGATTCAGAAATACAGCTCATTACACGTCATTAGTCTAAAGATAATCTAACAAACACTGAGCGTGGTAGCTAGAGGAAACTACCATCTGTCACCTGATGTGTGTGTTCTGCGTCTTGAAAAACTCATAAAAAAGACTGTGCAATGCAAAGAGAGAGATCCCCAGTGCCAGCTCACAGTCAGCCACTCACAGAGACGTCTTTGAGATTCAAAATAGATTCTCTATAAGTTGCTTTAATGGGTTGGGGCCCTATTACCACCCGCCCGATCGCTCTATGACTTTTCCCAACATGCTCTCATTAAATTTGAATGTGAGATGGGCGTGTTTCAATCCAGGAGGAATCATCACAGCATCCCTCAGTCGCTCTGTTGTGACACATTTCCCCTCCGTTGTACTCCCCTGGTGACGTTGGCCCTTGTCCTCATCGTTTCTTACATTCTGTTGTGTAACCACAAACACAGTCAACTAGATACGTATGCTGGCAACCCGCTGCTGCACTGATTTTAGAAATAACATGATTTGCTATACAGGCAACCTGATCCCTACAGGTGGATTGTATCGTTAGGCCCTCAAAGTGCAAGACACTTAACCTGGCCAGTTAATCACCCATGTTAATGATGTCTGCTGCGAGTCCATATGTTGTTCATCAGAGGGCAACAATGAATAGCTTTCACCTAAGCCATGTGTGCTGTATATCCGTGGTAGGTTTGTTGTCAGTCCAGGTATGTTACTGCTCATTGATGAGCTGCATATTTGCCTGAGAGGATGTGATAATATTTTTAAAATGCCTGAATATTACACAGGAAGAATGGCTACTAAATGGATATTATTTAGCTATTTCTAAGGTAAAGAATTAACTGTTACACTCTGTTATATCCTTTAATGTCCCTGGATCATGTAGAATAGTTATTGTTATTTCTTCTGTTTGCAGTTCCTTTCAGACAAAATATAAAATGCATAATACTTTCGTAAAGCTGGGAGGGTCTTAAAAATCATATGCAAGCAGAAGATATGCAAGCATTTTGTCCCCAACACGGGATAAATTTGCATATCTAAAACCATTAGATCGAACATTTGCCTAACCCTGCAAAGCAGCTGCACTCGCAAAATTAAAAAATCACAATATCATGCAATAAGCCATCATCCGGTACTGTGGTTAACTCGCCAAGCGGCGTCGCTTGAGCAACTGCTGGCAGCTACATCATGCTATGTGTGTGTGACGATGTATGTGAGAAGAGACTGTAAGCTTGAAAAATAACAATGACAGCCGCTGAAGATGTTGGCGTAGATTCTGCTTGCATCGGTTATGTCAGAACTGGAGAATATTTCTTTACTAAGAGCAAAGAACAACACGCTCTTTTTTTAACCTGCCTCACCTTTATGGTTTGTTGATGTGATCGGTTGAAGCTCGCCCATTCTAGACGGTTTCTTTAAAGTGTTTGCCCTTTTCCAAAACTTCAACTTCCCTGATGGTTCACACTTTTTTCATTCTCCTTCATTGGACTGCCCACATCTTTTGAAATCCCACAGCTCAGGTTTCGTTACGCAGTTTTGTAATTTCGGAGCTGAAGATGACGAGAATTGAAGACTTAATTTTTCTCTTGACTTGACAAAGCTCCTCCACAGCAACGACTGTTTTCACGGTCTGATTAGTACTAGTAAATTTACTTTGACAGTAACAGAGTGCCTCGTTTTAAATTAAGTCATTCAAAACAACTTTACATATTCTTTTGTCTGTTGTTCTTTATTAAATTAGATTGTGTATTAAAAAGGTTCTAACATTTGTTCTGAAAACGGCTGGCAGATATATACTCATATCACAGATTGTAATTGATTCCAGGTTATGAAGATTTACTGTCACACTGAGGAATCCTTTATTTTCTATTGGATCTCTGCAAAGTCATTTCAAAGGGATTCCACAGTGTGTCTCTTTAAAATAGAAAAACTCTGCATCCTCCCTGTACCTTTTGAGCCTTACGTCTTATTTGAATTCCTTTTAACTATCTGATCGACTCATACAATTACAATTAATCATCTCTCAAGGCCTGCCATTACAGGGGTCATATCAAGCTTAATAATCCTCTAAGTAATCTTCTTCTTGTCCGCTCTGTTATTCAGCGATCAGCGGCGGATTTTAACTGAATCAAGCCTTGAGATGAAATGACATGTAGTACAGTATATTATACTGACTGAATATCTTCATGTCTAACTTCACTGCTACAATACAAAATATGTACATTGACATATTTTCTGTGTGTATATAAAACACACACACACACACATATATATATATACAGTACATACATCACTCTGCTTTAAGACACAACCTATTTGTAGTCATGTTTTTATTCACCCAGCTGACATACTCAAAAGGTCTTTGGTTGTGTTCAGGTTTTCTGTGGCATTTAGGTGACAGGTGGTGATTTTTTTTCCATCCATTGTGTGAGTACACCAGTTTGTTTCTTTGAACCCTCCCTCCCACATCGTGAAACACTCTTTAGTCGTAACATCTCTGACTCGTGTGCTTCTCCTTTTAACAGCACTCACAAAGGCCACTTAGAAAGACCGCAGTTGTCTCATGCCGTACTGCTCACAGTTAATAGAAGATTTCCAGCAGTGTAATATGATGCTGCCAGGCCCTAACTGCATAGGACTGGCTCAGACCCGTCCAGTGTTGCAAGCTTATATGCCAGTGGCATTCAGATTAAAGACAAACACAGGAGTGTTCAACCCTGGTGCTTATCCAATGTCAGACAATCATTATGGAGCACCGCAGCTCAATGCTAAGCAAAAAAAATAATAATTAGAAAATTAGTCCAATTTGCCACTGCATTTGTTCAATCATTATATTATTTGGCCTGCCTGCTAATGCTGCTGAATGCCTGATTGGCTGTTACAATAGAGGAGCAGACCATTTGGAAGGTTTTACCAATGAAATAGACTGCAACAACCTGTGAGGCAGGCTGTTATGTATAGGATAATTTGCTTTTTCACTCAAAGGATAACAAGATGATGGTAGACTAAAGGTTAGAGCACCGGAGGATCAAATCTCCACACTGTCTGCGAACATGATTGAATGAAGAGCCTTTTTCTTCCTCAGCAGCTACTGAAGGTTACCAAGAACGGCGGCCGGGCAGCACAGTGCATTGAAAAGACCACTGACACTGAATATGTATCAGCTACAAGGGCGCTTTTGTACAGCCGCTCCTTTGTTCTCGTTGCAAAAGAGATGAACAAGAGAAAATAGAATATTTCCACAGAGCTATGACGAAATAAAACAATTTGTTTATTAATCATAAAAATGCAAAATATTAAATCTGGCAAATATTTAGATAATAGTTAGTTTTAAAGCAAACACAGTTCTGGCCTCTTAATTGTGAGGATTGAAAATGTTCAAATAAATAATCAAATAATCAAGAAAATAATCTGCAGATTAATGAAACAGAAAATTATGATTATCCCTAAATCTATGATGTTATCCGTGTCATTTGTATCTTTTTGTTTACTGTAGTTGTGCAACAGCTCACAGATCACTACTAATTCACTGATATTTGTTTTGGGTTTTTTTAGATTCAAAGGCATTGTAATGTATATAATGCTCTTCGTGACGAAAGCTAGTATTACAGACAGACAGTATACAGAGTAAGAAAATGTCTTTGCAACGTGGCATTGCAGAAAAAGAGCATATCCTGCAAGCGTGGCACACTTTTCCCAGAACAATAGATTCTGGAAAGACATTGAAAATCTCTAGCACCACACATGCACCACAGTATAGTATAGTATATAAAAACAGAGACCTTACTGACTTGGTGTGATATAAAATACAGTCATTGTTCTCACAAATACCCAATGCTTGTCCCTTTTAAAGATTTATCAAGGAAAATACATTCAGCAGTCCCCCATTTGTCTTCTCTGATTGCCTTATTGAAATGTTCTTTTTATTGTATCTGCTGACTGCAAAAGTTCCTTCCCTGTATAGAAAGCCTTTACTGATATCATTTTTTCCCCTCTAAACGCAGAATATAGTCCAACCGCAAGCCACAAAATTGGATTGTAGCAGCAGTAATTCCTTTCTAGTGTGAAGACTTTAGAGATCATTTGTGACTTGTTGGCTTGATCGATGTGGGAGCCCGTACATGTTTAGGGGGCCCACGGCCCAAATGTAACTGTCGTTTAGTGTTTGATATAGTTGCATCATTTATTGCAATTGTTGTTACACAAACCTCACATACTGTAGCTCTCAGGTTACATCTACTCTCTTGGCTATTAAGACTCCAGTGCCATTATAATGTCATTCAGGTCAAAAGACTGTCACGTACGTTTGATATATCATCACGTTGGAAGAGAATAATCCGGTGTCATTAAAAAGGGTGGTAATAATATAAAAGCTCTATCATGTTCAGTAGAATAAAGCCTGGCTGCAGTATAATGCGCTGCTCCTGACCTATTTGGACACTATAATGATGTCCCAGTGGAACTGAGAGCACCGTATAAAATGACTTAACATGATGAAATGTCTGGACATTATGGGGGCCTATAGAAGGAGGGAGCAGAGCAAGTCAAGTTAAGAAGTGAGCTCTCTGATAATTGACTTGTGGCTCCTAAGTCATCTTCTCAAAGACACCTACATCGTTTTCGTAGGCACTTGGGTGATCACATTGATATTTAATGTAATCAGTGGCTGAATTTTTAAAGATAGATGGGCAGTGCTGTGTTTAAAACAATGTTTTTTGATGCAATGCAGCACCTTGCATTATATAACTTTAATAACGCCATTGCTACACTACTCCCCCCCCTCAAAAAAAAAAAGAAAAGAAAAAAAAATCAGTGTCGCATCGTCCTTTATCTTAGGAAAGGTGTCAGCACAAGTAAGACTCGATATATTTCAAATGCGATCATGAGCTGTCCAGTCCAGTGTAGCTACGGTCAGCCTTCCAGCAGTACTCGATTTTGTTGTCACTGTAAATTCACTCAGCCTGAAGCGCTTTTGGCTTCATCACTCTGCGTGCACATTTTTACCTCTCCGTCTTT
Source organism: Larimichthys crocea (assembly GCF_000972845.2). Lineage (NCBI taxonomy): Eukaryota > Metazoa > Chordata > Actinopteri > Sciaenidae > Larimichthys > Larimichthys crocea. Next base: position 21,125,849 of record NC_040017.1, read on the forward strand.
TTTTTTCACCCTCCCTCCATCTTTTCCTTATTTGTGCTTTTTTAGGAGGCGCCATGTTTTTCCGCTTACTCCTCATTCATTTTAGTAACCCTTCGTCCGTGCCTGTTATATCACCTGTACTCTGAAAAGTTTAACTGGGAAGAAACTAAACATCTACCTCCCAGTGTTTTTCTGGGTCAAGTGCAAAATGAAATACAGTAAGACTAGTCAGGGATGCACCAGCGCTGGTTTCTATGGTAACTGCAGGGCTGTATTTAGTGCAGTTGTTTCACTGCGCCTGGCTCTCTGTTTTCAACCAGGCGAGGATGGAAGAGTGAGGACCGTTCCCAAGGGGGCCTAAGCAGAAAGTGGGGCAGCATCTCCCATCAACGTCAAACAAAATCTTTCAGAGCTTGAGAGGGGATCATGTCATGAATTCATTACTTTGTTTCAGAAACAGTTGTTGCTGACAGAAGGCACATACAATCAAATGTATAGCAGCCGAAGATGTAACAGACGTCAGTTAACTTCTTTCCTTTCAAGTCAGCACTGTTTCCAGTGTTTGCTGTTGTGAACAAATGGCTGAAAACTTTGATGTTGTCAGCATGAGAAGAATTAGAATGAGTTCATTTTGACCAGTGCTTGCATGCTACATAAGGCTTTTAATAATGACATATGACAAACTTCAGTGAGTAGTAACTAAAAGTAACCTCAGACAAAATTACATTTAGGGTGTTATTGGTTGGGCATGAATCTGCAATTTATGTACACTCTCTTAATGTGATCTATAAGGACATTTAAGGTGCATTCAAGTAATTAATAAGGTGCTAGATTATTACTATGAGACTCAATTACAAACTTTTTAATGATTGTATCTGACTCTGTCCCTTGTTATGTGACAATTTCTGGGCCCAACAAGGGCATGAAGTATTTTTATCCCAACGTTCACCAAAATAACTTGGCCTGACCTTAATCAGAATTTTACTTTAACATAGTCTTAACCCCTCAAAACTCAAATACAAATGCACATTTGTGTACAAACTGGCTAAAGCCACACTGTTGTTTGAAGAAATGTATCTGTCAGTTTTGGGTCACTGTCAACATGTTTTTCTTATCAGAAACTGATGCTCGGTTGTGGAGGACTGAGTTTTTGTCGCTGATGCGTTGCATTTTACAGTCTTTTCATGAAGCACACAAAAAATTGTATCAGCAAAAAAGAGGGCTTCCCCTCTTGCAACACTACCAACGATGGCCTCCAACATCCTGTACCCTCGGGCACTACACATGGCAGCATGACCAGGTCCCGAGGAAGCTGGCTGAAATACACAACAATCACCCCACAGCTGACAAACACCACATTGAGTTCGTCAGGCCTGGAGAGAGCACCAGATACACCATTTTAGAAAGCTTATCAAGACCTCTTTCTCCAGGCAGGGAATAAAACATGAAGGTCAACCTTGGTACTGCTGCCAAGACCAGTCTTCTCATCACCACAAGCATAAGATGTTGAAATATTCAGAGCTGGCAGCTGGGCGCAGGGTGGCAGGTTTGACCAACATGGTCTACCCAGCAGAAGTAGGCTGTCAGAGATTTATCAACACATCAAGACCACGACCACGTAAAGGGATGTACCGGGGTGAAACTCCAACAAAAGGCATCACAGAAGAATCAGAGAAAGGCAGCTAAGGAGGAAAGACAGGGACTGGGGTCCATCAAACAAGGAGGGAAGCTACAGGGAAAGGTCTGGGAAAGGTCTTTGTCTGGAGTTAAAGGAGTGAAAGATCAATGAACCGTGCTCCCCCTGCAGCTGACCTCATGGCAACGTGACGGGCAGAAATAACAGCCACCCATACAGTCCAGCTCATGAAAGCAGTTGGACCTCTTTCAAAAATAATTTAGTCCTACATTAATGGATGATGTGCAGAACATCTGTCCAGATGTTTCATATTTTCCAAACCCAAACCACCACACACAGCAGCTCCTATTTAATATTGTATCGACCTGCTGCTCATGAGAAACTTGGAACAAAATCTGTTTGTTTCAAAACACAAACACATATTGGTGCCAGGTGACAGCAAGATATGAGAAAACAAGAAGAGAAAGTTCAAAGTAGGATCACTCGGGGATGTAGTATTTAAATGAGGCTGGAGTGAAGGTACGACGCGGGAAGGTCTGCGTCTGTTTTGAAGTGTGACAGCATTTCACTGCCTACACTTTGCTTCTAGCGACTCCTTTCAGGTTCAAGTGAACCTCTGCAGTCCTCCACCTGTCACAGGCACACTATTAGAAAAGACAATCATTAATTAAAGATTAAATAAACTACCCATAGGAATATATTCAGTACAATGTGTATGCATATAAGCTGAGTTCACCTTGAGTAATACTTTAGTTATTTACCAGTTTTCTTTAAGGATTTCATCATAACCTCTTTGAACATTTTGTTATACATAACATACAGCTGCACTGCACCGCAGTTCTCATCCTATTATTTATTTTGTTCCCTAATTTGAGCAGCAAATTAATTATGTGAATTAACGGTTGAATTAAGGGTTCTGCCCCATAAACGCAAAAACACAAGCACAGTCAGAAAATGTGAAATGTTCTATGAATAATGCAAAATGGAGGTATGCAGAGAGAAATGAGCCAACAACGCCTCTAATGTACGTACACATGGAACAAAATGTTAATGGAGAGGAAATGTTAGAGACACAATCATTCACAATGCTTGGTATTTTCGTCTGCCTCACAAAGTTTACTATCCTCAGTGTCTTTGAGAGCTACGTTAAAGACGGGGTTGTGAGCACAGCAGCGTGTTGCATATAAAAATATATTCGCCCCCGTTGACTTTTTGTTCTTTATTTTTGCTTCAGTTGATTTTCCAAAAGCAACCAGTCTTTTTTTCTGTCAGGGACCAACATCAAGTAACATTTTTATTGAATTAGAAAGTGAGAATGTACAAAGCCATGAACATATTAATGGCACAAGAATGATGTTTTCCTTTCAAAATGGTTGTTTCCTGCTGACATGATGTTGATGTATTTTTCCTGCTACATTCATTGACTCATGGCAGTGCGCCATGCCTGAATTTTCAATGATCCACCGGTCCTCTGTGTATAATTTTGCTGCATTTATCATTATTTGCCAGAAGTCATTCTGTCACACAAATGGCAAAGTCAATGACATTGTTTCCTGTTTTCTGCTCTCTCGATACCAGCTTAACATTTCCTGCATGTGCATCACAATGGATTTGTTAGATGGCAGCGGGAGGCTTTTATGGTGAAGTCACCTCAGAACAATGCCACCGAGGTTTGCTGATGTTGAAATGAGACAATTACGTCTCTGACAAAGCGAAGGTGGATCAGAGCACAATAAGGACTGATGTTATCTTAAGAGCAATGATAGCAGCTGCAGGAGTTTTGACTTTGGTTTGTGAGCTAAAAGAGGAATAAAACAGAACCGTGCAAGTGATGTTAGATGTCCCGTGGCCATTTAGATGTTGGGGCTCTGTTCTCTGCTGCTCACAGCAGCCAAGCACTGTTTGTATGATCTATATCTGCACATAACACCAATAATCCTACATTTCGAGCTGCGTCTGGTACAGTGTTAAAATCTAACTGAAGCTACTCAGCAGGTGTTTACATGCATACAATCTATTTTTTCAATTATTATCAATCATGCTTTGCAGCCATGATATCTGCTTCACAATAATTGTTAAATTAAATGGATAAAAAAAAAAAAATCCTGTGGTTACATAATTAACATTTACCCCCCAAAAGATTAACTTGTGAATGCTTGTGCTACCATGATTAAATTAATTCCATTTTGACTCAAACAACTAAACTGAAAGTGAACTACCTTCTTCCAAATGTTTGTGTCTATTCTGCAGGACGGGAGCCCATTTTTCAGTATGAAAGACCGAACGGTTTTATAGGAAATATTGTTCTAACTACAGCCAAAGGACAAAGTGTGAAAAACGATAACAAATGTTGAAAAAACCTTTGCCAACACTGGTGTTGTTAGAACAAGTGAACCGAGGGCATGAATACATTTATGAATTGTTTATTCATTGTCTTTTTTCTTTTAGCGCGTCACAAGCAAATTTCAAAAATGCCCTTTCAAATTTAATCACAAACACATAGCGTCAACACAGACAGCTGCACAGTTGCGAAACAAATGACTGTGATACAAATTTCATCTCATGCTGATGTATAGCCTGGGAGTGTGGTCATTTAACGGTCTTTACAATTCCAGCACTCATTCGAGATTAATATTATATTACAGACAACAGTTTCCCAGATTAAAAATGTAGCCTGTCGTCCAAGATTCTGTCACAGCAGCCTTTTCCATCTTGTGCAATTTATTGTCTCGAGATGTCGTTTCAGCGTGCATGGCAGACGGCACTTGCTGATTTTTGGCTCATTTATATGTGCTATACATTCTGCCTTCTCTTTTTACGATTATTTATGTTTATACTTCTTATAACATCACAGTTACTCTATGCCTCTGTGCATTGTATCCCATGGTCTGATGTAATAAAGTATAACTGCATTTGGGTACATGTACTTTAGACTAGTAGCTCCATTTTGTACTATGTTATACTCCAGCTACAGCTACAACTTTAAAGACTATGCCTCTACTTTTATTTTTTCATTGCAGTATTGCAAGGTTGAAGATCTGTCACCACTGAATATATGCAGAGAGGCAAATATACCAATCATGTTTGTCCTACATACAGTTTAACATATTTTTCACAGAACGTTGCACAGAACCGTTTTTCCCAGTTTTTACATCTGACTTTTAGATAAAGCAAGAATATTCCTGGATGTCACCTTTTTGATTTATAATGAGTGAATTTGTAGAGGAATAATCTGCTTTGGATGCGCTCGGGGCCGAGAGGAGAGCTGTATGACTGCAAATAAAACCATCTCCAGACTACGGAGCCGTCATTAATCAGACCCTTGGCTGGCAGTCTAATGCCTGTTGCTACGTTCCCTTCAGACCCCGTTGTTGGATATTTGTTGATTGTCTGTAGCTGCTCTTCTCTCCTCATCCACTTTCTTCCCTGTCATTAATTAAAAGCATGTAGCGAATTTCAACTCACAGCTCTCTCTCAGAAATATGCAGACTAATTTTCCCATCGGGCTGTTTTTTTTTTCGGCTCGTCTCTTCTCGTTCGGGAAACTGCCTTTCTCTGTCAGTGACGAGAGCCAACATGCCACAACATAACCCTGTTCTTTCACTTTGACTCTTTGACAGCATGACTGCATCTGCTGGATAACAAAATGGCTCTATTTAGTGATGATTAAGAGACTAATTTGCCTTGTTGTGGTCATTATTTAAGCTGCATTCAACGCACACAGTCATCAATGGAGTTGCAGCCACTAAGTTTATGGGAAGTGTGACTTAGTATGCTGAAATGAGCGGTATATGACTGTGACAGTGTGTGGCGTTAGACAAGGGATGGCAAAGCCACAAGAAATAAAGTGGTTGAGTGGCTACTGCTGAAATATGTAGATTATTCCAACATTTATCTGTTTTGTTATTGGGGGATGAAATGAAAGTGGAGCGCAAGAGCTACACCAGACCAGACATGTTGTACTGTACGTGGGCAACCTTAAAACAAACTGGATTCTTGGAATGAAAGTCTTCGATCATTTCATGTTCCTGCAAAACACGCCGCTGTATTCACCTCTGCCGAGCAGGCAGTTTGCTTTCATAAGACAACTGAAAGAACTCCCTGTCAGAGGAGTGCTCCATTAGTACTACACCCACACTGCTCTTTTTCTCAGACGTACAAGGTGTATCATTTATGGCTTCTGCGGTTGTTTGCATATGAAGCAGCTCTTGTGGAATCTGCAGAGGAAATTGTCAAAGATGATTGTTTGATTCCTCGTCGTCCCGGGCATTTTTAGCACCGCTGACTGACTGCGGCGGCAGATATTCTTGAATGTGTGGCAGACACCAAGATGCCAACTTTCATCCCTTTATAGTTCCCTTCAGTGAGACGCTATATTGGCTGAGAACATATACAAACTCAGCCTGAAAGCCAATCTCATGGGGATTTGACCAGCAGAACATCCAGGCCACATATGCACGTTTTCTTTCTACTTAATGAGGCTTCACTTATTATTCTATGAAAAGGGATCTGCCTGGGTTTTCTTAAGTGTTTTAATTGATTCTGATAAGTGTGAGGACTTCTTATATGTTCAGCTACATTTGACACAGAAGCTGCGTTAGGAGCGTTAGGCATTCTTTCATGCTGTGTAGGTGCAATATTGTTGTGGGTGAGGATGTTTGCCCTCAGGTTGAGCATTAAAATCATCAAAACAAACACACAATACAGTGAAAGCTGGTCATTCTCCCAAAGTTTGGAGGGCATTGTGTGAAAAGATGTTTATGGTCTGGTGAAACCATTCAGATTTCAAGGGAATGCTTAAGATTTATTATAAGTATTGAGTCCATTCAAACTACAGAGTCATTTATCAGGTATGAAAACTTACTGCAGCAGAAGTAGCAGCAGCAGAAGTAGCTCCAGCAGCCCAGCTATGAAGTAAATAAACTAACAAATTCACTTCAGTATGCTGTACAGGTCATCTCACAGGTCAGACAATACTATGGTTTGAGAGCTTTGAATTCCTCGCATATTTTATTTTACTCTCAGTCCTCTCCCTTAATACACATGGCAGTTTCATGTAAAAAGGTTTTTAAATTGCAGGGTGAATTCTTTGCCTGAAATACTCTGGAGATGCTTGGGAATAAGTTCACCAGGCTGCCATCATGATTTATAAATTGAACTCAGAGGACTTTTTTGGCATTAGTTGTTTTTGCTCGAGTAGGCTGAGGCGAGTCAGACAGATTCAGAGAATTAAGAAAACATGGATTAAAAGCCTTAAGTGGAAGTTTTAATGAAGACTGAATTAATACATCTATCTGTCTATCTGTTTTCTTTGCAGTAAATCTCTCTCAAATGTGTTTGAACTTAATAATTTGTCACTAATGTCAGTGAGATTTGTTTTGATATTGATTTATACTCTTTGACATTATAATTACAGACTGCCACATGCTTTCATTTGAAGATGAAAAGTATTTCTTTGCATTTTCAGTTGCAATGTTTGAATTCATGTCGACATTTTCCTGGACTCACTTGTTTGTCTGCAGGTTACTAAGGCCTTGATTTGATTATTAATGATCTGACACAAGCTATTCAGTTACTTAAAGCTTGCTTGTCTGGAGCTGTTATAATTTTAGACTTATATAAGCTTTGCCCCATTCATAAACTCATTTTCAGACATGATTGTAAAGATTCAGCAGAAAATAAGTATTCACAGGTATCTCATATTCAAAACGTTATAATTAGATAAGATGCATTTCTCATAAGTTTTGAATCAACTTCTCCGCAGCAACACCAACAATATGTTGTTATGAAACACCTTCTGTTGACTTGAAAAATAGCTTTGTAGTTTGTTGTTCGCCTCTTCACAGAGAATGCGGTCTCTGACAGTAGTTACAATGGATTCCAGTACCAAGTTTCACTGTGGAAATAACTAACAAAGTGTCTTAGCCTTTCCTTGAATCAATCATGCAGCATAATCCGAGCACCAAAGAAACATATTTTCACTATATGTTGAACAAATAGACAGTGTCTGTCTTATATTTGCTTTGTCCTATAGCTCTATGCTGTAAGCACAACTTTCACAACTGTGTCATGGGACATCACAATGTCATTGCACATGTAGTAGTAGTGTGATCCGTCAAAATGTTTTTTTCACCATGGCAGCCAACCGTGGCAACGTTTCTGATACTCGTGTTTTGGTCTATACAAGGATGTCAGTTTTATCAAGCTTAATGCTGTTGTGTGTCACACTCCGCTTTTTAGATTCCGATATATCGGTAGGCCGATTTTATTGGCTGATATTGACCAATCACAGATGTATCGGTATTGTATAGGTATAAGAAATATCTTGCCATCATCACAAATATTTGACAAACAGGTTTGAGGTTTTTTTGCTGCCTTGCAATGGCAGCTCCAAAAATCCAGTATCCCTTTGCTCTATCATACAGTACACACACACACAAAGAATATGCATACTTGTACACAGTAAGCTTATTTTTGTAGCAGTGTGTTACATCTACTGTTCACCTTTAACCTTTCTCGTAAAGTCATATACAGTGAACGACACCAAAAAAGAACCCCTCTGAGATATTTTAGTAAAAGACAACAAATTGTACCTCCTCACAGCACACACTGATTGTGATTCATAGTTCATTACTGTCACCTGGCAGGACATGACAAACATTCTGCATCAGGCACTTATGCAATAAACATGTCCAGACGGACAGATTTTGATTTTTATTCATTATTTTGAATGTGATGGCTCAAACTGAGTGAGAATTAAAAGAGTCCTCCAAATTGCCACTGAGAATCAAAACAGAAAACAGTTTTGTTTTCAGCGAGCCATGTGCAAGTGCAAAATGCATGTAGGTGCCAAAACCTGTGCAATTTTCTTGAATGAGACTGAACTGAGAATGAACTGAAATCCCGAAAAACACACATGGACTTAATAGCAGTAAAGACCCACAATAGGCAGGACCTCGCCTAAGTGGAAAGCGGCTATCATTTATACATCTGTGAGCTTTCTGCTATGACATATCAAAATGCCTGTTATGCATCCAGCCCATTGTTCAGAGATTTGATCTAATTGTTCTGAGAAAAACAATCCTCATTCAAGAATTGAGCCAAAGTGATCCTGCCATGCTTGTAAATGGTGAGCTACATATGTCAAAGTGCTCTCCTCCTCCTCCAGCCATAAGGTTAACATAGTCTATCTTCCATCTACAATGAGAAATTACAGGTGAAGATACACAATCATTTGACATAGGTGACATTGAGACTGGGGAAAAGAGCCGCGACCCTCAATTACTTTTCACACTATTGTGAGTCTGGAGTCTATATTTAGTAATGTTCATATGATTATGTCGAAACCGTCATACCTATGAGTCCTTTCACTGTCACTTGGTGTAGTGAAGTCTTTGACGCAATCATAAAATGACCTTTACTGCTTCCATATCTGGTTTCGAGGGTACAGTGATGTGGGGCGGCTGTGGCTCGGAGGTAGAGCGGGTCGTCCACTAATCCCCTTCAGTCTGAATGTCGTGTCTTTGGGCGAGATACTGAACCCCAAATTGCTCCAGAAGTCTGTGCCATCGGTGTGTGAACGTGTCTGAATGGTTAGCTCCTCAAACTGATGAACAGTTGGCACCTTGCATGGCAGCCAATGCCATCAGTGTGTGAATGAGATACGTGCTGTAAAGTGCTTTGAGTGGTCAGAAGACTAGAAAGGCGCCATATAAGTACAGTCCATTTACAAATCCAACTTATGTGCTTTAAAACCTCCCTCATTGTGCTCTTCTTTTACATCTACAAAAGAAAAAAGTAATATTGTTTAAGCATTGTTTAATCTTAATTTATTACCATTAAAAGCAGCCCAGCATTTAAAAAGTGCCCAGCCGTGCTAGTGAGCAGCTGTATATGTTAGAATATCAAGAAAGTAACTGTAGGGTTTTCAAGCCACCGCTGAACTCCACATGTTCATGTCAAGTGTAGTATGCTTCAGGGCTTAGCTGATGTCTCTGTTAATTATTTTAACTCTAATGCTCAGGTCAGGCAGTTTAAAGCTTGTTCAGGCATCTCTTACTGCCCTGCACAAACTGTAGCAACATTTGACTAATTGAGCATTTAAACGACCAGATTGCTATTTCCGCATGTTTTATTTCATTTACTATACATCACATTTACTCTGCATTACTGCCAACCATTTGGTTTTCCAAGCAAGTGCGAGCACGTTTAATTTCTTTCAAAGTGCAAAATAAATGAACAGATGCTTCAAGCTTTCTTGAGAATCCTTTGCTTTCGTCATATTTACTGTTCAGTTTTTGTCTGTCCCAGTATCACTGGATGGTTAATGAAAGAATAGGTTGATTCCAAAAATCTCCTTGCCCTGTGCTTGTTTGAAACCCAATCTGAGAATTGAGTGTTGGCTTCCTAATATCTTGTAAATGAAAACATTCCTATCATTACATCCGTTCCTGTTAATAATTTGTACTTTTAATTATATCTTGTGAAAAGCAGCAGCAGTTTCCAAGTTATTGAAGCAGTAGCAACGTGCTGAGAATTCACAATTCAAGTACGTATTTAGAAAAACTACTAAATTCAACCCACAGGTGGAATGTTCTGTTGCATGGGAGTCATAAAATACATTATCAACTGTGAATCATAATGTAAATATATAATATACACTCATAAAACTTTATTTACAGAGTATAATGTTCTGAGCTTTCCAAGATTTAGTATTCCATTTTTGTTATGATAAACTTGATGATATAAAGGTTTTACCTGACTATTCCCATGAGCACAGAGCACCGTTTTAGTCGGCTGAAAGCATCGAAGCGTTTTTGTACTTGAATATAAGTGCATGGTGTCTCTGGAGAAGTAAGTCAATGAATAGAGGAGCTTGCATTTTCTCCTTCTTTGACAGGAAAACAACTGAGAACATTGACCTGAACAAAGTCACAAAGTCCCAACCATGAAACTTTATAGTAATATTTATCACTGAATTACTGTCCCTTCGTCATGTTTTAAACGTGTATGCTTTAGTTCTTTGTGCAAAGATTGGATATGAGAAAAATCGTGCAAAAATAATGAAGGAATGGACCTTCATGGAAAACCACATGTTTTCTTCCTACAACTATGCAGATGTGTGTTTGGACGCAGGAGATTGACAGATTATATTAGGCCTGTTCTCACTCACTAATTATCCATCACCATGACAATTGTTTGCACAACTCTACCGATCCAAAACAAAATCCATCTGTTTAGAGTTTCATAATCTTTCAACTTTCTTTAACACGTTGAGAAGTGGTAGCTGTAACATCGATGTACTTGTTGGTCGTATTTGTACTGATAGTGGGAGCTGAAACTACACACTAAACACTATGTTGGTACATTATATTATTATTATATTTGAATTTTAGCTCTAAAGCTGTAGTTTCCAATAAAGGACTGCAGCGTGCTATTTAACAAATCATACTCCAGTGTACATTTACAAGGTTATGTATTGAGGCTCTTACTGAACTGTGGATTAGGCACCGTGACAGGGGTCATGGTAAACCCCACCCATCTGGGTTGTCCATCTATGACAACCCACTGCTCTCTGATTGCTGCTGCCGTCACAGGAGCATGCATCACACACTTGTCAAAGCGCCTCTCCTCCACCCACCCCCTTTCCGCTGAAAGTCAACACCACAGTCTCACCACACATATATTTACATGCTCACAGACACCATTACAAGACGTGCATGCACACAAGCACATGCGCACACATGCAGTGCACATACACAGACACCGTTCCTATTATGGTGACAAATCCTGCCTGAGCTGGCTCCCATCTGTGAGTCATGGCATGGTGTCTTGTACAAGTCAAACTCCCCCGTCATCTGCCTTTCACAGATGGATCTGCAGGGTTTCCAAAGGCCGTGCCTGGTGGCCACGATTGCAGGACATTTTAGATTCAAACCTCCTGTGATCCCGATTGAAAACAGACCCAAATTTCCCAAGCTTTGAGGTGTAAAGTGGCAATTCTCCAACAATGGGGTCAATTTAATCATCGAGGCTTGACTGGGTTTAATCCATTAAACCACGAGTTCACCCCTACACCCCTTGGTTGGCTGAATCTCAACGCTGATCCCATTTTCCCTTTATACATATCCGTTCATTCACCCTGGCTCCTATTTGCCCCCATAATTGGATTAACTCCAGTGACACCAATCTGAAATCTCGCTTTAAACTCTGCAGGGTGAGTCTTATTTCACTGGTTATTCCCATAAGGGATAAAACTTGGCTTAGGTTCCATAATGAGATTACTCTCTCCAACCTAAATGTAAATTATGACAAAATGAAATAAATGATAAATAGCTTGGTGTATGCTCTTCTTGTTTTCTGCCAGCACGGTCAAGATGCCTCCAGCAACATAAAAAAATAACTGACAAACCATGTTAATTAATGTGTCTGTTAGAATACGTAGAGGGCGCTGTCATAAATAATGGATGCTGTCAAGCAGAGATCAAATTCATTGGCTCCTGACACTGCCTCAACAACTCTGAGTGTGTGCAGCAAATTATGCTTTGTCTAGCTATTACTTATTTTCGATATAAAGATCAAATAGGTTTACTCCACGCCTACATTTAGAACACAATACGCTCTCAGTTATTATCATTGAACCCACCAATAACTTTTGAAACACAGCTATTAAGCAAGCTTATTATCAAGCTCTTTTCCACTTCATAATAAAATCAACGTGGAACAATTGACCTTGGCGGAAAAAAACAACAAACCTTTTCATTCCTCTCTGCCTCATTCTCATGGCGCAACAAGACATTAGAAAGCTGTTTCGTTGCTCTGTCTCTCATTGCTCCCTGAGCCATTAACAATCAACAATAATTGTTTTTTTTTGTTTGTTTCTCCAACACCCTCGTCTCTTGTTCTCAGTGGTCAAAGGCAGCATAACACAAGGCCATCTATTTTGGATCTATGTAACTAAAACATGCAGAAATGTGCACGCCTCCTGGTTAATGTGGGGATTCAATGAACTGTTAGTAACCACATTTGACCTCATTTATGTGAATGTGCCTTAAGGTTTTTCATTTGACTTAAAGATGTTTTTTCTTTCTTTCTTTCTTAAAAGGCGCTATGACACTACACTCCATATGCATATGGATTTTAGAAAATCTGCATTGTTGCCTGACAGACACATATTGTGCTGGCTATAAACGGCAATAAATTCTAATGCTCGACTGCACTTGATCTGACTGATAAAATGCATTCATACTGTGATTTAATTGTAGTCACCGCTCCTTTTTTTTTAACGCTCACACAAAATTTGCATAGAAATAATAAAATGTTGCACGAACCAGCACTAAAGATGTCAACAGTGTCGTTAAATTGAGTCATTATTCATTTCGAGTATATGTCAGTCTTATCTTACATTGTGACATGGTACAAAAAAGTAGGAAAATTTCAAGAGCTTTGTGAAGGGCAAAGTATATGCACAGTATATGGTAATTTTACATATGCAGCCATTTAACATGGAGACACAAATGTGAAAGAAAATTCAAAGTATAGTGCTCCAAAGAGAGGCATTGTTAACATGCCTCTGTTATTTGGAATGACGGTAAGAGGTCTTTTGGTTACGTACGCGTAGAGAACATACGGTTCAGTCATGGCTTTACATAAGTCCTTCATCACAGAGCTGTAAGGAATATATAATCAAGATGCAATGCTCTTTGGTGTAGTATTAATGTGTGCAATCGTGTGTTCTCATGTATAAGGGTGGTCTTTACAGTGGCTGAGAGAGCTCGGAGCACTGCAAATGAAGACAATACATGCTAATGCACCAAAGTACTTTCTTAGCACTTAGTGAGTGTAAAAATGTCCTTTGCTGTAATGAAATCTCCTTCGTAAAAAGCACCATTTATAGAGGCGTTGTAACGTTGTAATTAATGGCTTTATCAGTGGTTACTCATGCTTGATAGATCAGTTATATATCATCAATGAGAGCAACTTTTGGGTTGCCAGATTCGTTTATGCAAGTCATTAGTAAATGGAAACAAACCATCAATTCTGCAGTTATAAGTGTTAAAGTAAAATTGCTGATGAAGGGACATGAGTTTCTTACTTTCTAACAAGCCATCACCAACAGTGTTCATAAATGTTAACACGTCGTTGATCAGGGCGTTTTACAATGCAATTCTGTAGCTTTGAATGTTAATGATTAGTTAATAAATGGATTGTTGCCCAGCTGTCCTGCAGCTACAAGAGATATGTGACAACCTGGCATCCTAAAAGTTGTTCTCAATAATGGCCCCTTACTGATCTATAAAGCACCAGTAAATTATTCATTACCCAATGAATCAATAAACTCATTAGTTGCACTTTATAAAGGGTGACGAATTAGAAACTGGTCCAAACTATAAACTGTATTTATTTCAGACTTTCTCTTCATTCTATAAGTGAGCACTCTGCAGGCGAGCTGACTCCACCTGCACTCGAGGGCATAAGGGTTTGATTGACATTTCTTAGCAATTTCTTAGCAAACAGTCTGTTTGACTGCAGTCCTGTTTCATCGTGCCCTCTCTGCCTTTTGCTGCCTCTCCTCAAAATCTGGTGGATGGTATTGAGAGCATTTGGCCAGTAATATCATTTACTCATGCAGACGCATGCTCATATTTCTCTTCCTTCTCCCTCAGCCTCTCTTCATTTCTATCAGGCACACCTTGTGTTGTTATCATGCCCTGAACTTGACCCATCTTTACATTTTATGGAGGAACTAAAATATAAAGGAGGACCTGTGTTGTTGCCCTCCACAAAATCATAATGTAGCAGAAGAATTTGGGAGGTTACAAATGTGTAAGATTTACTATTGTTATTTATTCACATTTTTGCTTATTTTAAATGCAAGACCATGGAAAAAAGTTGAGTTGGACTCATATGGTGGCTGTATTTTTATAACCAGTGGGAATTTTTAGTTGATGAAATTATCACAATTGTGATGCATATTTCTGTGAATTTGTCACATAAATATTGTGTATTTACATGATAATGGGTTTTATACATGGGTGCATAAATGTTTTCCAGTTTTTAATATTGTTTAATGTTAAGTATGTGAGGTAAAATTGATTGTTTAGCACATTAATGGTAATTCCCATTATGTGTTATCATTGAGTTAAGAGACTAAGCTCTAGTTATTTGTTACACATTTATTTTTCTCCCCCATCCTTAGTACTGACCCCTCAAAGCAAACACAACTGGAGGTCTGTCTATACTCAAAGTACTTTAGAAACAGGATTACTGTCAAAAAAACAAATTGGTTATTGTCTTTTCACAAAACCCTGCAGTAAACTGAGTTTTTTCTTTTTTGTGGCTTTTCCATCATAGCATTTCACAGTTTATCTTAATGGAAATCATTTTTGCAGTGAACACCAGGAGAGGCTTGAGCTGCATATTGAATCCAGCACAAGATGAAGAGCAGAGAAATTAGATTGTACACACAATCCATACAGTAGAGAGGAGAGAAGATGCTTTAATATCGCACATGCAACAAAAAGAGCCTCTGTGTGTGTGTGTGTCCCTTGTATGCCCATCAACACATTCCTTATCGGGGAAACCTTTTTATCCCATCACTCCCAATCTGATCACGTTCATGGCACGACGTCAGTGACATGTGAAAAAGGTCCACGGTGAGACACAAAATGGATTGGGCGTCCATGGTGGCTAATTCTGATTCAAGGTATTGAAAGAGCTGCGTTAAGGATGTTAGGCAGTAAAGAGTTGTCTTTTTCATGGGATTATCTGCGAAGGAGGAAGTCAGTATTCAGTCAGAGCATGACTGGCACGGCAAGATCAGCTGCCATCCAAGTAGAACACTTCTTCAGGCATGCAAAACATGCAGACTTAAGTCACATAATCCTTTTCAATATCAGAGAGGATGTCAATACGCCGACATGAATGGATAGGATACATCAGTTTTGCAGGCTTACTGTTGTTTCCCCCCCCCGATCACAGCGTTTGCAGTGGTAGCTGGCAGGTCGCTATTATTAGCCACTGCAGTGATATAGATGTTACTGTAGATCCACTGACACTATGATGACAAAACATATTTAAACCTTTGGTGAAATGCTGTCCTGTCGAATAAAACATTGTCAGGGGGATCCCATGCAGGCTGTGTTTTTTATTCTTTGCACCCCGATGCTGTGTCTTTTATGGGCCCTGCAGATATTGAAGTAAATAAATGGACATGCAATGCAAACATTAGAGCACATCTCAGGGGCTAAACAAACAATGGCACTCTCTGCACATTTGGTGCCCGAGTTCAAATGAGCCTGTAACTTTGGATCATAACAGGGCTTTTCTTGTCTTTTGCGGAAACGCTGTTCTGTCAGCGTGACTAAGCAAGGTTGTCCGAGTCCAGCTGACCATGACTGTCTTAGAGACAGCTATGAAAACTATCTCTCTTCAAAACAGGCGGTTTCAGGCAAATTGTTGATGCTACACATTCAGATGAAACTAAATATTGAAAATGACATTGTTGTTTTTTTTGCTTCTTTATCCTACTGCCAAGCTTTCGAAAGCATGCGCTTAACATATTGGAAGTGGCATTTGGTGTTGAATGCAACATATTTCAGGATGTTCTTATTATATCCTATCAATATTTGCTGCAGCGGCTGCCCAGTTTCTTCATGGAGCTCATTAAAGTTTCATTGCCTCTCATCTCATCTTACCTTTCCGTGGAATTTTGCATTCTGCTGTGGAATCTGTACATTTATAAAGATCTCATCGATCGGCCGAAGGCTTTTAAATTTTTCAGTCGATTTTTTCATTTGATAACATGGATCATTTGAATGTGAGGGCCGTGTATGTTTATCCGTTTCTCAGTCCTTTTTTTATGCACTTGCTTATTCCTGAATCTGTATCAGTACACATGCGGTGAATGCCAGAAAAGCACCCTGATGAAGAGGGTTGGCTTCGATTCAGACTGTCTGAATATCAGTTGAATTAGTTGAATTAATGAGCTTTGATTTAGTTAGATGCAGTAAACTGAAAACTCACCTTAATTAAAGGAGTCGCTGTAGTTTCAATGGAATTTTCTATAATTTTATCAGCTGAAATTAAAGAGCCCTTAACGTGAGTGAATCCGATGTGCTCCTCTACTAATAGATGATAATAGAAAATGAAGTTGTAATCAAGCTATTACAGAAAACTACCTTGCAGACGATGTCTTCATGCTTTGATATGAAGAGATGTGTCACACTTTCATTCTACCCATTTGATAATAGTTTGCTATTTGGACATGGTTTGATGTGTTTCATATTTTTTTGAAAATTGAAACACTATATCATCTTTCACATTATTAGGGGGTAATAAGCAGTGGGCCCATAAATGACACATTTGGGCTTAGAATTATCCTCAAAATGCCTTTAACTTTGCCTCTCCAGCATACTTAAAAGGTAATCTTTTCACTTTCCATTTTCAGTTCTGACAGTGCTATAAGCTATCTCTCATCAGACTCCCATTCCCGACTTGAGTCTTTTTTTCTATTTCACTGAATGGGTACATCTAACAATAAATAGCTAGTTTGATCACTGCAGTGGCTGCCTGGTTCGTACTTGAGGTTTTTTTTTTATTTTTATATCTCATCTCCTCGGTAGCAACAAGGGCAAAGCAGTTGCTTTCTATGTATTGAAACCTTGTCAGTAATAAAAGACATGCTGCTCTATCTCTATGCAGGTGGCGGTGCAGATCGAGCCTGATTGGGCCAAGTTAGGTGAAGGGACAACAGTCTCCCTAAACAGCTGTCTGGACTCGTTGGTGCCAAGGAGAAAATCTCTTAAAAGGTGCTACATGCAGGCTGGCGATGTATCTATGCAGATAATGGGGTGCAGCCTATTGCTACCCATTTTGGCATCAAATATTGGGAGAACTTCTTTAAACCACTTCTAAGTTTAATAGTAGATGTCATTAGAATATGTCATAATTTTAGTTGGTGAAGGCACACAGACAGAGACATCTCCAAATGAAAGTCCCCTTCATGAATGGTTACTTTCCTCATTTGAGTTTTATAAACATTTTTCATCTAGAACATTAAAATTAACATCTTAAGTTCATTAAAGATGTTCCTTTAAGTTTAATGTGATTACATTAAATGTATAATTGGTTATTATGATGTGTTTAATTAATGGCTGATTTTTTTTCTCCACATTATGTCCTGTAGGATGTATGAGAGTCTTCCCTTTCAGTTGATTAAATAACCGTAGCCATCTTACAGCAGCTGGAATGAGGCATTACTCCTGAAAGATGTGCTCCATGTTTCTAAAATAAAATTACACAATTCAAATCAGCGTGGGTCCCTTAAACACACATCACTTCATTTCTGCCAAAACAGTTTTCTCACATTAAAACAATAATAAAAGGCATAGGTTGATGATGTTGTGAAGTAGTGTGGGATCATGGGAGTTGCTGTCTTTCTTTGTTAAACAGCCACCATTACGAATCTATCTGATGTGACTCTTTGCTGACTTCTTTCCTCTCACTGCCTTACATATTCAGTGATTCCTCAGACATTATAGCAACAGAGGCAGTAATATCATTTGCGATAATGTAAGTACACAACTCATCAGAATATATACATTTAATGTGAAAAAACATGATGTGGTGCCCTGGAAATACAAGAAGTACACAAAGACGCACACTCAAAAAACATGCATACGCCATTTCAAGAAGAACATGCACAACTTGTGCATCATACGTGACGTATGCATCGTTTTCTAACGCTAGCTGCAGGTAATCTGATGAGATATAAGGTGAGAGATGTAAGCCTGTAGTAAAACACTGAAGTCTACACAGTCAAATGTGGAATAAAATGTCACCAGAGGTCCATTTATAAACTTAATGAGGAGTGATTTTCTTTCCTTTATTTACATTTGAACCTGTATTTTAACATCCCATCTTGTGACCAAAGTCTGTTTTGCTCTATAACTTAGTCACTGATCGTCCATCTGACATGTAGTAATGGTGACTGAGGTATGAGGCAATGATGTTTTATTGATACATGTGATAAATAGGGTTGTAGTGGTATACTGGTCATCAGTCGTATTACTGTCTATCTATCATCTACAGAAATTCTATCATATATGTGTTATTAAAAAACATAAGACATAATGTTTTATGAAATTCCAATACTTCTATAATTTATTCACATTATAATAATTCCTTTATGGGCGATTGTAACTGGAGGTGATTGTATAATACCGTATCCTCCTATACTGTGAAACTGGCATTTCCCATGACAGTTATAAATCTCATACCGTATCTAGTGATAAATAAGTAGTACGAGCACTATAAATAGCCACAGCTGAGCGTAATGGTTCTGGTGCTGTTGGAGCACCTTGCCGATGCGACACTTGAAGAAACTGCACGTTCTTCTGTGCTGTTTTCATTCTTGATCCTCCATGGCTGTGATGAGTGGTGGACACACGTGTGTCATTATGCAAATGGTTGTTTAAGGGCATCTCTGCATCCATTTATGGCAAAGTGTGCATATCAGCCAAGTTTCAGAATCATTTAGATACACACAGGCATATGCACGGCGTAAAAAATCGGATGGAAACAAAGTACGCATTTGAGAGAGTGTCCTGAGCTCCATCAGAGATCTTTTAAATGGTAAAAATTAGCATCTAAACATACCCTCCGTCTCCTGTATGAGTAATTGAATGCAACACTGAATCAGGCAACAGACAAAAATAATCAGCATGCATTTTATTCATAGTTATAGTCACGCTAATTACCGTATTTATAACCTAACAGCACAGGTTTCGTTGTTTGGTAAATAACTACATGCACATACGCAGAGAAAGAATGCTAAATTTCAGTGCCTCTCAAGTGTCACAAATTTAAATAGGGACATGATGTACCCGTGGAAGAATATTTGCAGGGCTGTATAATCGTATTTGGGTTTCTGTATATTTGTGCTTTGGGCCTTGGCACCTCATGCACAGGAACAGTTTACTCAAAGGAGAAGCCAGACTGGATTCTCCTTACAGCCCATTAGGAAACAGTCTGCTGCTTTTTAAAAGAGAATGAATGCAGCTGACATGATCTGCCATTACAGAAGCTTATCCCAACCCCAACCTGCTTTATATTTCTTCATCTGTTATTTTGCGAGACGGCGTGCAAACAAGAGCGAAATACGTAAATTAGGGTTGGGGCTGTGCAGTATCAGCGACCAGACAACGGGTGTAAGACAATCTGGAAGAAAGGCTATACGGCAGAATTTTCAATTTGTTGGACACACCCATGTCTGATTGCACCTTTTGTTTAGCAATCATGCTTTCATTCGCATTCAGTTTACTGAAATAAAACCCAGTATTATGTCATTTCAAGATTTGAATGTCAATACAAGCGTCTACAGGTGCTAGAGTATATGAAAAATAAAACACTTTGGGCACACATGCATGCACTTTGTGGTCCTCTCTGGTCCATTAACCATTAAAAGAGTGTGTTGTAACATGCTTGTTAAAGCACAGATTTAGTATTTAAGAGAACAGCAAAAAGAAATGTGCAAGTCTTTGGTGGTAAATATATTCCGTAGTAGTTTATCAATCATGGATTCACCTCATAAATCATGACAAGTGATGAGTAAGGGCGGCGAGGCTGCAAACATTCGTACAATGCCCTCTGACAGTAGGAAGCCAGAATTAGCTGTGTTAAAGCAAACCAGCCCTCCTTGCACACTGTCTTTCATACCTACTGATTATTTATGTTCTGCTGGTAAATGTGCTGAGCGTGGCTGCGTGTATAAATAGCTGTACGGACATCATCAGAGGCTTCAGCTCACAAGGGGGAAAGGGGAGGGGAAAGAGCTTACTACCAGAGCATCGGATCATGAGCAGCAGAGACGATCCTCCCTGACTCATCAAGAACAAAGGGGAACTCTGATCACTCGCATGCCCGTAGTCTGCATGTTGGAAGCTCATGGGTAACCCTGCTGATCTGTGTGGGCTCTGGTGCACAACTTATTTCATGATTATTCATATAAGATGACTGAGTATATTATTCAATTATCGCGTTCCCCTTGTATCACTGGCTTGTATGTATGTAGGACATGGTTTAGGATAACAGAGACTTGCAAATTTAGGCCTAAGTATGTGTTTTTTTTTTATATTAAAAATAGCTGCATAAACGAGAGCAATTATTAGAGCGTATAATATTTGATGTGATTCTCTCAGGCAACTTGTATTATTGCTCAGTGTCACCGCGGTCACTGTCTGCACCACGGCAAGATTTATTTCCTAACAAAGGAGTCACAAAATCCTTGTCATGGTATGTGTTGTAAAGCATCAGCAGAATTTTCTCCTCATCATTTTACACTTCCACCACCGGCATTATCTCTATGTGCTGTATGTGTTCCAGCTCTCTGCAGTGAAAGCTCACAGCGCAAAGGCCTTTACTTTGCCTTGGGTTGTTATGCCTTTGTCTGGAGCGCTCTCATCTCTGGAGGTCACATTGGCTGCCCTGGAGGTACTGGTAATGGTCACTGTGCCAACTGTGTGGGCAGTCTAAGAGAACCATATGCTGTCTGTTAAGTCACACTCAGTGGAGGGAGCAGTGCAACATGGCTGTTTGATATCTGATCAAAATGACAACATGCTTAACTTGCACAAAGGAGGCGAGCACTCCAGTCATGCTATCAGTTAAACACACAGTTGATTAGGGAAGGTTTTTCTCGCTTCCTTTCCCTTCTCGCCGTGTCACTTCTTGTTTTCAGCAGGCTCCATAGACCCACTATTTGCCATTCAACTGATTAAGTTCACCAAGCGTGGCCTAAGATCAAATATGTGTTTCTTTATTTGTTTTTTATTGGAGGTTTTATAATAGCAATGTGGGTCCCGGCCTTGAAATGTTTATTTTAGCTTTGTGGTAAGTCAGGCAGAGTAATGTGAATGTGCTATGTGCCTCGCATTTTCACACATGGTTTGGACATAGCCATAGAAAGGCCCTGGAGCAGGTTCCTTTTCACTCTTCATTAAGAATTCTAGAGGGTGTTTCGACCGAGAGGCGATAATGTTTCTGTGGACAAGGCTGGTCTCCATAGTCACACACCAAAGACTAACAGGTGCTGCAAAACACAGGCATGTTTCTGTTTCAGTATGAAAATGTTTTTTCTTAGTGTCTGTTGGATGCCCATCTGCAAAAAATACTGCCATGCCAGTGGAAAAATGTCAGATGAAACAGCCATTTTGTCACTATGTGGAGATATAATCCAAGCTTACAGTTATCCGAACGCCTGCCTGAAGCTCCGAGGTCCTGAAACACTGAACAAATAGCTGTTTGTCCTTGAGGATGGCCTGAAATGAGAAGACAGGGTGGCTGTACTGGCTTTATAAAATCAGGAGGAAAAAGCAAAGCACCACCCTGACAGCTGCAGTTTCAGTATCTGATGAATCATCAACCATGTGTCATCAGACTTACATCTATGCTAATTGTATATAAAACTGCATGTGTGTAAATTTAAGGCTGTGATATTGCCACAGAGGTGAAACTGATTATCCACTTGATAATATATCAATTATTTCTGCCAGCAGAATCTGATTTTTTTTTCACAGCTTCATCATACACTTTGTAATATCTTTGGATTTAGGGCAGATAAAACAAGAAATCTGAGCGTTTCACCTTTGGGAGATTTTACTAATCAAGAAAATGACTGGCAGATTGATAATGAAAATAATAGTTGCAGCCCTTTGCAGTATTTTTTTTCCACTGTACCAGTTGTTATGCTTTAGAAGCTACAAGTCCTCTGTGTTGAGAATCCTGCAGCATTCACACAAGTGAAGATATGGCTGGAGGCAGCGTATGAGCCTAATAACATCTGATCTTTGAATGATGTTTTGAAGCAAAACTGCTTTTGCTTTTGAGTGTGCAGCCTTTTTCCCTCTCCTCTACAAATTAGACATCTCGCTACCAGTGTTTTTAATTAGAGGAGTAACAATAACTAAAATGTAGAGCAGAAAATTCTCTCTCTCACAAGCCTAATTGCCGTCTTGCTGAATTGAAGTGTATGTGCGCATGTTGTGCATGTTGTGTGTCTGCGTGGGAGTTTGATAAATGGATGGAGGTGCAGTTAGCATGCAGTCACAATATGTAATATTACAGCTGAGGCACCATGAACAGCTCTGGTGATATTTGCAGTTTTAGTGCGTGTGTGTGTGCGCGCGTGTTAGTGATAATCAATTCCTTAGTGTTGGATGCTTCAGGGAGCATGAACATAAGATGGACATCTCAGTGAAGTGCGGCATGCGTGAAATTGTACTTCTCACATCACTGTCTTAGGTCAGTCGGAAAGCTGGCCGTTATGTAATGGCATTTTGCAAGTAAAGTATTTAAGTTTTATTTAAAAAAAACTCACCCCGCTGAATGATAAATCGGTGATTCCTTAAGGAAGATTTTAGATTCAGCTGTCAATATGTCAAATGTCAGCTCTTGTAGGAAGGGAGTGGGTTGCAAACATGACACTAAAGAAGAAGAATTGACATCTTGTTTGGGTGCAATAGACGGCAGATTTGAAGGTTGCTCTCAATGTCAGGGTCTTTTGTGGAGCCCTACCGTGTTTACACTTAGTCGAAGTGAGAGTTCGGCTTGGTAAATATGTCTTGCTTGGACAAACACGCTGTGTTTCTTTGGCTTGGGCCTGATAAAAAAGTACCGTTGAGATCCTAATCAAGATTGCTGCTTTGGTAATTAAATCTGACAGTGGAGAATCAGAGCTATTCTTCTGTTGTTGTTCTTGAAAAAGGGAGGGGGTGAGATTGAGAAAGTGGTTCATCTACAAGAACTACTATTAACTGTGATGGCTCCGTGTGCACCTTTAGTTGTGCACTGGGGAGAGACAGAGAAGAAATCGTGGCTGCCTTGAATTGCTTTAGCCTATATACAGTACTGCAGCAGTTTAAATGAGTTCTAAGAAGTTTCTTTGTGTACTGTACCCCTCGCCTGTTTTCTTTCGTTCATCCAAGTCCTGCAGAGTTTTGTGCATGAGAGAAACTGAGGTGTACATGAAAGCACTATACCAGGGAGTATTTGTGTGCTCTCAGCTGATAAAATCCCCAGAGCAGATAGATGAAAACTATAAATGCATTTAAGTGCAGGCTGATTTTCTGAAGTCAGAACCTGGAATAAACTTGATTTTTCAGTTTGCCCGAAAATAGTTTTAAAGGGCAAGTGATACTTCACATTTAATTTTATGAGTTTGGAGGGGTTTTTTTTCCCATGCCTCTACAAACTAAAAAAAAAAAACTCCTTACAGGATGGTTTTCTGGTTCGAACCCTGCCGCCTGCTGCAGCGTTTCTGTGTAGAGTTTGCATGTTCTCCCCCATGTCTGCGTGGGTTCTCACCGGGTACTCTGGCTTCCTCCCACAGTCCAAAAACATGGACTTAATAGATTAATTGGTGACTCTAAATTAGCCGTAGGTGTGAAAGTGAGAATGAATGGTTGTTCCTGTTCCCTGTGGTGAATTGCTGATTTGTCCAGGGTGTAATCCGATCCCAATGTCAGCTGGGATCGGTTCCAGTCCCTTGCGACCCTGATGAGGAAAAGCGGTTATGGAAAACAGATGGATAGCATTTCAAATGCCACACAAAATTGGCTTTATTAAACTTAAAGATAAATGTAAAAGATTTCCACATACACGTGGAAATGTTGGTGTATAAAAGTGCAATAGAAACAGACTGTAACAAATTTTAAGACTGTTTGAGGTTTGACTGGCTCTCAATTAATTACGTTCAGTAGTAAACCTGCCGTGACATCACCCATAAAGTCTGTTGGACGTCACCTTCTTGGTTTTCCAGAGCCAGAAAGGACCATACCTGAACAAGAGTGTGTAGCTGGTGGGTGACGTACACTGAGTCGACTTTGGGTCCGTTTTCAAGCAGGAAAAAATAGCGACCTGCCTGCCCACATACTCTCTCGTATTACAGGCAAACAGTACGCAAAAATATGTTTTTTAAAACATTCGGGAGGGCAGAAATCCGCAATGCAGTAACAGAATCTTGGTTCGTGTTTGATGGACGCTGCCTAGTTTTACAGTTCGATCTTCATGAGTCCGGGTCTGTTAGGATGGTCAGGCTCAGTGAGAATGACTTGCCAATCAAAAGAAATTCATTCATTACAAATATTAGCTGCGTATAAAACAGGAAATGATCCTCATCAATCAAAAGAAGAAGGAAGGTAAATTATATTTTCTGCTTGGATTTTCTCTAAAATCTAAATTTCACCTGGCAGAGAGGCTTTGGGCAGAAAATGATTGTTCCACTGCTACAGAAATATCAAATTATTTGTATTGAGTCTTGGATGAAATCAAAAGATTGAACTATAAATTGAACCTTTTCATGATTGTGACACTATTACAACTGGTGCCGTATGGCCCCCAATGTTATTTGTGCTTGCACATTAAGGTGTGACCGTTTATTTCTCTCTGCAGACTGCTTTGAAGTGAGCCCTGTGAGGAGGATCCAGAACGACACAATATTCTGGTGAGTTCCCAAATTGAAATTAAAACCCTCTTCACATTTACATAATATACCACCACACATAACCCATCCAGACTGTGAATATGTGAAAGAAGGGATGGGGCAAAGGGATAGAAGGGAAATGTTTAGTTAACACTATGACTAAAAAGAAGATATATCCTTCCTTTGACTATTGATCTCTCGGTTTTTACTCTACAGGGTCGGTACGTTTGACTCACCATGCATGCATACTCTCACTACATTAAACACAAAGCCAAACCCTTCAGTTTTACACATTCTTTCCCTTTCCTCCCACATATCTTAACTCAAATGGAGACAGAGGAGAAATGCAATAATACAGCATCTCGTTCTTTTCCTCCCTTCTCTGTCACATGCGTATTTAACCACATGGTCACATATAGGGAGATAGAGTGAGAGAGAAGAGTGAGCTTCTGCAGAGTGACACTGTTGGCTATCCTCTCACATAGGCAGGGTTGGGCTGGCGCCACGGCTGTTTGCCTCATAGCCTGCGCAATGGGAATCGGCTCCATTATCAGAGCTACTGCTTCGCCACCCTGCAGCAAAGCCAGCATCCTCTGCTCCTGCAGATTTAATTTCTTATCTCAAAAGGGAAAACAGGCCCTCTGATGAACAGCAGAAAACACCCTGGGCTGCTGTGAACACGGACTGAGAAATAGATTGAATGATAAACTTATGAAGGGGCACGGCACTGATATCCCTCATTGGAATTTGTGGTTGGTCATAGATATTCAAAGGAATACGCTTTTTTTTACTGTAAATAATGATTCACGGACGAGAAGTTCTCTTCACCGGTAATCCAGTGCTGAAGAAATTATTTATAGCTTTACTATCAATCAACCTTTGAACAGGATCCCTAGATAAACGCCTGTAATGTGCAGCTGCTGCTGTTGTGTACTTCACGGTCTAGGACAAACCCAGTTGTCTCTGCGTTTGCAGATAGATAAAAGCAGCTCTTCAACTGTTGTACTCTCACGTGACATAAACTCAGCGTGAACCGGTGCCCCATGTATGCTCCGTTGGTTGAAAGTCTTGAGAGAACACATTATCACCTCTCGGAGAACAGAGTAGCTGGTTATTCTTGATGACATGTTTTCAGAATCGACTTCCAAGCTTCGTGCTGTGATGTCAGTTTTTCGGCTACGGTTTTGCCATTTGCTTTACTTTTGACAACCTGCGAAATTCCTTTTCTTGCTCCATTTGTTAAGAAGTTGAAGTCTGTGATTGAACCGAAGGATTTGACTTGTGGCTGTGACTGTGGCTTTTCCAGGCCTTTACTAACAGCTTCATCAATGTCACGAAAAGCCGCAACAGTGGTAATTGTATGTCAACGTTCACAGGCTCCAAAGTAAAAGTTATTATGTGAGCACAAAGAAGTTATGTAAGTTCATATATCCTGGCTAAATTGGATTTCTTGTGTTTTACAGGATTAACCAGGTAGGACTGCACCTACTGATAGTAATGCTATCTTATCTCTGGTCTAACGCGCCAAGAGTAATTTATTACAGTCATTAAAGTTTCAAAATCTTCTCCGCTCGTAAGAGTTCCTTGATGGATGCTACTTTAAACATCCTTTTCTATAAAACACTTAGAGACATTTTATATTTTAGTTATAGTAACTGCACAAAGTGCGCAATAAAAATCGATCTTACACGTATGTGTAGCTTGTGCAGGAGTAGAAACAAGTCGCAGTACTGCGCAGACACCATATCAAAGTATGTATGAGATACAGCAGGCATGGTTGCTAAACGTTGATATTGAACCTGATCTTTTTCAGGTGGCTGGGGTTTACATAATGTGACACTGTGAGAGGACATTGATTTTTCTTGTTTTGAACTGGCAGTCCTGCAGGATGCTTTTCTGCACAAGGGAAGTGTCTGGCTTCAGCATAGGAAAGCAGAAATGAGCTCTATCAGCTTATTTGGGTAGACAAAGAAAGCTAATAGTCCATAGTTTGAGCAATACAAAACCGTTGCATTAGCCATTTTTTATCATCTAAAAATACATAAAAAGGGGGTTGAAAGCTCCTTATGCTTTAATGAAATGAGCAGAGTATTATCAGTCAGGACCAATTGGGCTGAATGTCTGGTTCTTACGATTCTTTGAAACAGATATTTTGATCTTTTTGATGAAGCTTTTAGCATATTAGTCCACACAGCCCAAGTTAATGTGGTCATGAGATTATTAATTATCATATTCTTTGAGAAGGTGACTGTGGTCTCTGTTTGTGACACTTTTGACATACGTGACAATCCTTTCATGATGTTTTATATAGAATGACCGAGCAGAGTTTAACACAGAGTTAATACAGATTCGTAACTCTTAAGTTGGTTCATGCATTTGTTATTGTTATATATCCTTGTTAGTGCAAATATGTTGGCTTTATGGAGACACTTTACTACCACGAAGATTAACCACAGGTCTTTGAATACTGTTCAAATAGGAGACCAATGGAGGATAGTGATTCAGTTCAATTTAGAAAAAAAAAAACAAAGTCTGAAGATAAAAGTGAGTCCTCAAAGATGCACTGATAATCACGCTGACACGCATTTTGATTAGATTTCCTGCTGCTCCAGTTACAAAGATGAAGAATGAAGTGATTTGTTTGTCATTTCAGTAACAAATCAGACTTGTCTGTATGACCCTTGAAGGCCCAGTGTGTAGGATTCAACAGCATCTAGTCTTGTATTTGCTAATCTCCTCACCTGCTTTTAAATAATGTTTTTTTTCAAACAGCGTGATATGAGCCAGAAGTATTTAAATGGAGAATTCTCTAAATGCTAAGGTGCTTCAGTGCTTCCTTTCTTATCTCCTTTAGCTCAGGATACAATGGACAATCCTTCATCAAAGGAGAGGCAGCAACCTTTAAAGCAACGTACCGATTCCCTGCAGCAGACCTGTGGAAATGTAAAAGCAACTGAGAAGCTATTTTATGCTTGTGACACAATCCAAACTTTATAGAAATCCCTGCATGATTTTAAGAACAGGCGTTATGAATTCACTTATCTACCTAAATGTTCTGTAAGTTACATATAAAGTTACAATCCTTATGAATCCTCCTTCACATCTTTTCTTGACTCATGTCATGACATTTTTTGATCAAGGTCAAGAAAAAGTGTTGTGGGAAGGAAAAGTGCAATCTAAACGCTATCTATGGCTTTCTTTAACCAGTGTTTTGTTTAGTTTTAGACTCAATGAAAGAGGACCTGCACCTGTCTGTAGATATAAAAGTCTCATTCAAAGGTAACAAAAACATAATAATTCTAATTTCTGTGTGATTATACACTGATGAAAACATGAATATTATATTAGATTTCTGCCATATTCTGTAGATAAATCTGACAAACCGCACCTTCAGTCAGTGACGCTGTCTCAAACTGCCACAGTATGAACACAGTAAACAACAAGCTGAAATGATTTAATCGAAAACGCCAAACATAAATAAGCAAGTAAATAATTAAATATCATATAATTGAATTAGTGCTGATACTTTGGGATCTTGTTAAAATGCTTATTTAACAGTTCTCGTTCCCTCAAGTTGGATAAAGCCTCCATAAGCATTACCTTGGGTTATAAAACTACCTTTTCTATATAGAATAAAATAAGTACCATAATGCTTGATAATAATGAGCCTGCCCTAAGCAAGGTATTTCATAAATGATTGATTATACGCAGCAATGCAGAGGATAAGCTTTTGCATCTATCTATGAGCATCGCTTTAGCATTTATTACTCTTTATTAAACCGAGTGATATTTCAGTCCCTGCTGATTTTTGCAGCTGATGTTTTCCTCCTGTTATCACACAGCAAGAAAAAGCTCAACCAATTCATAATCACAGTCTAGTATCTTGTGAAACTGCAGAGCTCGTGGATTAACCATTTTCCAGCGTGCCGGAAAATATCAGCACACCAAAGTATAGATTTTTTGACTCATTTTGAAATTAGACTCTCTTCATGCAAATAGCTGTTTTGATGTCTTTTGTTGGCATCTGCTGCTTTTCTCAGGGCGCTATAATTAAACAGGAGGAGGCCGCAACCCTTCTTTATTCTGTGTCAGTTTGAGAAATGGCTGTTGCAGAAACGCACTGTGTCAAAGCAATACAAGTTGAACAACAGCTAGATTTCACACACAATGGAATCCTTTTTTTCGGTGCTGTGTGTATGTGAGGATTTGTGAATTAATTACTGCTTCGGTGTAGAAGTCTAAAAAAAAAAAAAAAATGCACCAAAACTCAGTTTTTGGAAAATGTGCTCAACAGCATAGCACCACATTTAGTATTTAGCACAGACAATGCTCATATACAGCAGCCCGAATGTATGAGTACCTGTTGTTTGTTACTCTGCAGGTAAAAAAACGTATTGAACTGCTTTGATCCCTTCTGCAGGTAATTGCTTGAGTCGTGACACACCTAATTATAATAAACACATCCAAAAATGGGGGTTAATAATCAGTGTTAAGTTCAGTTTAACGTAGTTAAAGCACCTTGAGCTTCTCTCAATTATTTTTTTGGCAGTTCCGAGAGCAACACTCCATCAAAATATAAATAATCTTTTTGATTTATGAAAAAAAATACCATATTTTTTATTTACTTTCCACGTGTCACCGCCCAGGTTTACACCCACTGGCACAGCCCCTGATCTGACAACATCCTCAGGATGACGCTCATATATCATCATTAAAGAGCACCGACTCGGCCACTTTGTCAGAGTTCGAAAAGGTACAAAGGGGGCAGAAAATAGATCTCTTTGATGAAAAACAGATTATGATGGAGAGGTGAGCAAACTTTCCTCTTATTCACTGCCCACATGTGCAGTACAGCGCGACCTGCCATCTCACACAGCAGCAAATTGCTGTCTGAGCCCAAAGACAAGCCGCAAATGGGATGTAATCCTCTTGGATCTTTGTTGAGGACCACAGTGAAATGTAAATCCCTCCTTTTCGGTTTTTAATTAATATAGAGAAGTGTGTAAAAAAGATATGTGTTTCTAAAAAAAAGAAAAAAAAGATCAAACAGTATGCTTATCACTTTATTGTATTTACATATAGTTATTGTTTACATGTTGTTCAGTATCATATACAGTATTTATAGCCGATGCACAAACATTTACATTACAAAGACAAGCTTTCTTTAATATTTAATTTTTGTTCATGATCAGAGGATCAGCAGCCTCTTTTACGCTCCCAGAGTTATATAATATAATAATGCAACATGAAAATCTGAAAAATTCCCAGAGTTTTTGTGACTCACCCCGACTGATTTTGTATCAACTGCAAACCTGTTTTAGCTCGATTTTAGTTGTGGGAGGTGTCTCCAAAATTGGAAACCTTACTGACAAAAGCTCTCAGGTGAGATATCACGCAGAGTTTTAGTGTAATAAAAGTGACATCGGTATAATTGCTGCTGAGGCTGACTGCTGAGCGTGTTTGGAAACAATGAATATTTCAACATTTATAGTTTCAAATTTATTATCGCCAAGCTACTATCTGAATCCGTTTCATTAGGCGATCTGTTTGAATGTATCTATATATTCATTCCTTTTGGGGGTTTCGCAGTTCTCTGTATGGATTTTTTGCCTCATAAATTGTTTAATTTGAGGGTATTCAGTTTTCCACAAAAATTGGGAAACATTTTTTTTAAAAATGGGAGCAGGATTATCATCATTCAGTCTCTGTTGCTCTTTCTCATTTTCCTCGTGGAAAAGGTTGAATATTACTGCACATCTGTATAACACAGCACAAACTATTACTGGATTTTCGAGGCAGATACAACAGATATCTGTTTTGATTAAATAACCTCGAATCTAGTTGCACATATAAACTGATATCAATATATATCTGCATCGAGCTAATATCACCGGATTGATCAGTCCGGCTTTAGCTCTGAGCTCATTTTTTGTCCATATCTGAATAATGTATTCATTTTCACTTACATTTCCACTGACTTACTTACTTAAGCCCTTTGCCCCTCTAGGGAGCAGAGGCCATTAACAAACTCTCCCTCGCTCAGTTGTTGTCGGTTCTTTCAAGATCTCCCCAGTTGAATCCACTCTGAGACATTTTGCCTCTTCTCCAGCTGGGGCGACCTCTTGTCCGTGTTCCTGTGGGGCTACATTTTAAGGTTTGTCGGATGGTGTTGAGTGGGTATTTACATTTCAAGTAGTTATTAAGCTTGTAGCCACTTTTTACAGTACACAAGATATCAGCGTTACTTAAATTCTGCCTTGGTATTGGTTGTCTCTGTTAGTTGTGTTGTAGAAGAAGGAGGCATAACTTACCGAGGTTCATGTTATACTTTAGAAGGAACAAAGAAAACAGCATCAAAGCTCATAATGAAGGACCCGAGTTCAAACATTACAGAACAGACACATACAAGCATCAGACTGTTAGAAATGACTCAACATCACAAACTCTTACAGAACAGTCTTTTGTGAGTGACATGGCAGTCACAGTCACAGTAATGATACAAAAAAGCACTTGAAGGTTTCCCAATGTTGTTTTTATTGGTGCTAATAGCTACTTCATCTCTGTTTCTATCTTTCTTTCACTTTACTGTTCAACAAGGACAACTCAGATAGTAATTTGAGTTTACAGCCACTGACACAGGATTTTAGATTAAGATCATAACCACAGTGAAATATAATATGTTGCCGTACACATTTCAAGGCGTGGCAACAGCTGTTTACACGCCGTATGTTTACCTTTACTTATATACTTCAAATTGTATATACGTTTTGTTGCATGATGGAGCCACTGCAGAAGATAATAATAAGCTAAATTTGCCGGTAGAGTTTCGCTAAGGAAAAAAAAGCAAACAGCCTCTCAGTATGGTGTGTTACAAGAGCGCCATGTTTAAGGCTTCACGCTGTGAGAATCTCTGGAGAATTGTATCAATGAGACCTGGCATCTCTAGAGACAGACGTAGCGGGACGTCCCAGGCTGCAAGAAGATGAGAGTTGCCATATTAATACCATGCTGAAACGCAGCTTTGTGCTCTATGTTTCAAACTCACTGTTACATCTTTAGTTATGTTGGCCTTTTTCAAGCTTTATTCTTGACAGAGACAGCTGAAGAGTGACAGGAATGTGGGCGGAGAGAGAGACGGGGAACGACACGCAGCAAAGGGCCGCAGGTCGGACTTGAACCCTGGGCTGAGCCTTCGCACATGGAGCAGATGCTCTACCAACTGAGCCAATCAACACCCCTACTTATTATGTTTTTTTTATTATTATAATATTTTATAAACACCCCAGGAAGCCAAAAAAACCCATCTGCATCAATTACAACTGCATGTGAGCAGTTTGATAGATCAAATAAAATAATGCGGATGAAAATGTACAAACATGACAGGGTGAGACAAAGCATAACAGAAATTCATAACAGACATCATGTTCCCTTTGTTTGAAATAAACCTCCCCTGATTGTGCAGCACAACAAGCAGAGCTATAAATTATTCAGGTGCTCCCCGATGGCCGCCCATTTACAGTCGCTCACTTGCATCTGGCTGGACGTATTCTTCTGCCCGTATTCCTCGGTGATCTGCCTGTTTTAAAATGGCAGCGAAATGCATGTGACCTCGCAGTAGGACTTCGCCTTCACTCTAATGCTTAATTTATTCATTACCCTCAGTCGTTCGCATTGAGTACGCGCCGCAAAGCGCCGTCATCGTAAATAGTGTAGAATATCAAAAATGAAAGTGAAGGGGAAAGAACACAGAGGATTATTACAGCTATATGTAAATAACAAGGTGAAATACGGCTCTTTCCTCACCAGAGAGTGAGCACAACAAAGAAAGAGGTGAGCCAGAGAAGAACACAGTGGCCATAGATAATAACACCATTTGCTCTATTGCAGCCCATGAAGGACATCTCTCTCCAGACAGCACAGCATGTCACTTTTTCCTACACCGCTGTTCCTTCATTCATGCTGATGTGAGGTTTGCTGTAGTGACTGCCAGGAAAAAGGCAAGATGGTTGAATGCCCTCTCTGTGAAGCATTTCTTAGGGTTTTAACACTTACGCCTCCATGAATAGCTGTCTGCACTGTTTGAGCTCTCAGTCAGTTTATGCAGATGTATGTTCATGACACTGGAAAATGGCGTACAATGATTTCTTGCAGGATATCAGGCCGTCTCTGCAGATCGTCACGCTCTGTGCAGACGTAAGTTCTGGGTTTATTGAAGTCTTAACATTTATGCTATTTAAAGTGAGTGTTTGTTTGTTTTTTTAGCATAAATTACCTATGTATTGTGTTTACATTCAGTAATTACCTCTACATGTGTGAGTTTCTATGATTAGTGGTGCAGTACGCCATACTTGTGCTGGGCTCACATGCACAAATGATCAAAGGAAAAACAAGGCATGCATAATCCAGCTAGTCTGTACACCCAGAACGAATGACAGCATCACATATGTTTACATTCATGTGATAAAGAGAGACTTGTGGCTGTAGTGATTACAGTATGACGAGAGCAAAGCATGCCAACATCCCAGGCTGACATCGCTGTCTTTCAGAGACTGTAACAAGCCGAGATTGACAGCTAGTGAAGATCATTTGAAACTATAACTAAGCGGTTGGTTGTCAGGAAGGGTGCTAAACTACATTCTGGCAACGCATGGCCATTTTCATAACCTCTCGCCTCAATATATCTGAATGAAAATGGCTTCTATGGGTCTCCCCATTCAGACATGCACACTTTATGCTAATCGGATTCAGCTTTGGGCAAAAACATGCAGGTTTTTTTTTGCATGCAGTAAAAATGTGATATTTCCACCTAGTGTGATTGAATATTTATGTGGACTGGGGTCCCTAAACACTATTGGAATTGCATAAATTGGCGATGACCGGAAAGTGAAGAGGCCAGTTGTATTCATGTGTGATAATGTCATTTAAGTAGCCATTTCATTGAAATCTAACCTTGACCTTAACCTACAACCACTAACTACAAACCCGGGCATTCAGAGGGTGTATTGCTTCCCTGCATATATTGACAATAAAGGACTTTCTGGGTAATCTCCAGGAGAGGTGCTCACCCTTCAATCAATGCTCTAACTCCATACGGAATCTCAAATGTCAAATCCTGCACCAAATCTGTGTCAGCAACAAATCAATCCAAAAACTGCTTCAACGACTTATGAGGCATAATTGAGCATTGGAAATAACCAGTATATACTTCATCCATAATGCAATATGCACCATATATACACTCAAAACATTCAGTATTCGAATAGGCGTCTAAACAAATAACAATGTTTATTACATATTTATGACTAGAAAAACTTGACTTATTGCTGAGCTGCATGTCAAACTAATCTTCAGTTTCCAACTTTAAGATGATGTGTACCACCTGGGTGTGGTATTTACTGATGACCTGCTATCTCCACCTAAATATCTGCTGCCTAAACAATGTTTATCATAGGAAGAGGCAGATTGAATGTTGCACTTGGTACCTAAGTTGTTTTTAACCAAAGCTTAACCCTAATATTGTCACATTTGTCAACAATGGTTTTGGAGGGCACAGCTGATGATTAATTAAGTAATTTGAGGACTTGCAGGATAATTTCATCTCAGTTTCAGTGTTAACTGATCACTCTCTGTACACTGTGTCTGAGCTGTATTTATTTACTGCAAACGCAAACAGAGTAGATCCTATTGCTGCTGCTTCCCATTAAAAATGTTCATATGGTGAAACATAGGGTGGCATTTACTGTAAGGAAGAAGCAGCAGGATAGGTAATGTATTCTTCACCGCCGTTTCGCATCGGCCGCAATCATTTATCAAAAAACATATATTTTCAGCATTTTTTTTTTTTTGACAGCAGATCAGTTAAATATTGCTGAGTGTAACATAACAATGGAAAGAGACAAATTGACTGGCTTCTTGATTAAAACGGTGTGAGTTTTTATTTGGCTGCACTGCAAACAGACAACGTTTGCTGCAGTGCTAAACCGCACTTGCTGTTACCACAGTAACAGCAAGTGCGGGAATCGACGCGGGGAGTTAAATCGTACGACGGATTGCGACGTTAAACTTTAAATATGAATTCAAAGTTCCACAGCATTCAAAGCTGGAAAATGTTGTTGAGTGCAGAATATGAAATTCAATAAATCTCTTCAGAGATTCAGTGCGTCCTCTGTGACGAATCTTTTTAAATGCAAAATTGTCTTCATTTAAATTCCCCCATTTTATCCCAATTACAACATTATAGCAACTCACTAAGAAAGACTGAAGAATATTATCTATAATGAAACAAAAACTTAATCCCCGTCCTGCTATAAACCTAATGTGTCGCAGTATAAGACATTTAGTCATTCACATATTCTGCACTTGACAGTTACAGCCTCTAAGTGTATACCGTTCAGAGGCAGACTGCAGGCTGGGGAATAGTTTTTTAACGCCGGTTGTCTATTTAATCGTTTTATGAGTGCATGCAATCATCAAGGAACTTACAGACACAAATTGAGGTCAGGTCCACTCACTTTTAACAGAGACGCTGCCCAAATAAATGGATCAATAACTCCTCTAATCACTTTCTCCACTTTGATTCTGTCTGAAAATTGTTTCTCCTGAATTCAAAATGAGGAATGGTCACCTCTTTTTCTTAGGAACATCTTTCTTTATGAAGATTTGAGCAGGATATTCAGGAGATATTGACTATAGTCAACTCTGATGTCAACTCAAACATGTTTTCAAAGCAGTTATATTCAAGGTTGTCTTTTCATATTCAACAAAACTTGTCACAGGATTACATTTGGAGTTTCTTTGTCACAGTCATTGATCATTAGTCACGCACTGTTGGTCATATTTAGACAGAAGCAGCCTGCTTACAGAGCATAACAAGGATTCAGCATGAGGGTGGCACAGTGATTAAATTCCCCAGCCTGTGCTTGTTCCCCTGTGTCCTTTTCCTTTTGGCAAATAAATTGGAGTGATCTGACCTTTCATCAGATATGCACGGCAAACTTGAGTGTTTAAGCTTCAAGAACCAGATATGTTAACTTCAATTTATCAAGCGAATACTGTTACAGCAGATGACATGCAGGAGATGGTTCACTGCACCATCCACATATTTTACTCATCATCACTACAGGCATTACTTTCTGACTTTCTCCCCAGTGCATGGGGCTGAACTCTGGGCTCTTTCTCACAGTGTGGACTTTTCTGCTAGCCTGGCATTATAGAGCAGCTTCAAGTCAAGTCAACTTTATTGTCAATGCTGCTATATATACAGGACATACAGAGTATTGAAATTTGGTTTCCCTCTTATCCCGGTGCAAACAGCATAAACATGAAATATAAAATATAAGTAAAAGATGTAAAAAATATACAAATCTAAAAATATATACAAGCTAAAAGACATCCGTGTGGCAATATGGCACAGTGTAAACAGAATTATCAGTATAAATATACGTAAGTATGGCAATATGGTGGTATGGACAGAATTGACAGTATTTACAGTATAAACAGTGAGGTCTATCAAAAATGAAATATGTAAACAAGATGGGTACGGTTGAAAAACAATGAATAAATGAGTGAGTTTTTATTATTGTGACATGCATACAACCATGTCCAGGCAGCAGTGGCTTACGAGACACCTCAAAATCATAAGTCAGATTCAGAAAGCGACTTTAATTAATTAATTAATTTATATACAATGCTAGAACAAAAAGTAGTTTTAAAGAGATATTTTCATTTTATCATCTACATCACTGATAAAAACATGTACTATATAATACAAGATGACAGATGTAAATTTAGAGTAAACATGTATTAGGATGCTTTGTGTTAAGATGTCTGTAAAAGCATGTTTGTATTCATTTATCAGTCTGACATTCACACATCTGGTAGAGCTCTTGGCAGAGGTCCAGGACAGACATAATGGTGTTGTTTCTGAAGCTGTAGGATGAGTAACAGAGCAGGTTCAGAAGGGGATGTTGATTAGAGTTACAATGGAGGAGGGCCGGAGAAACAGAAAGGGTTTCCAAGGCTGTATCTTTCTATGTTGGATGAGATTGTCTCCCCAGGGATGGTATTGACCCGTCAACTGATGATCTAGTTGTCTGTTGTTGTGTATATTCAATTGCTTGTCTCTTGGTCCTTCCTACAGTATAAATACACCTTAATGTATTATTTTTCCGGCAGAAACTCAAAACTGAACTATTCCAATATTTGATCAACGCCACACGGGCAATATTTCAGGTTTGTTTTGGTGGAGAACTTCCTGGAAAAAAAAGTACATTCATAAATCATCTTAGCATGTACAGTACAAAAGGAAATGTGACTCACTTTCCACTCCAGTATCACACAGTTCGCACAATCTGTTCTCCTCCTGAATATTTTGGAACCTGTCGACTTCAATGGCCGCAGGAAGAATAGCAGCTTTCAACCGTACAACTGAAGGCTTCTAGATGAGTGAGATGTAACACACGATTCATGGCCCGACGTCTGTTAAATATGCATGGATCTTTTTGAACTCTTTAAACAACATTTTCCTTTAAACTTGAAAAAAGCTACAACTTAACTCAGGGCTTAAAATCGTGTTCAGTCACTGTCAGAGCGGCACACGAGCAGATGTATGAAGACCACATCGTGGCAATGTCAGATTTATTTTTAGGATGCACAACAGCAAGGTGAACGATATAATGCATGTGCCAAAACATGTAGCCTATTATTTGAGCTCCTCTTGTTCAGATGTAAGGATTTGCTGCTTTTCTCTGTTTTCAACATAAATGTTTCTCAGGCTGTTAGACACAAAAAAAGACATTTCAAGGATTTAGGCTTTATGAAATGATGTATCTTTCACAGTTTTTTATAAAATAAACTATAAAATATTCAATAAATGGTATAAATAATGGTCAAACAGACTAATTGTTAATGAAAATACCATAATTTGCAAAACAAAACCCCTTAAGGACAAGGACACTTTAACACATGGATTGGTGTTGCATGGATTGAAACGCCAATCGACAACTTGTTTTACTGCCACAGCCAGGCCTTAATACAGCATAATTGATACTCGAAAAAAAAATCATTAAGACAATCAATGCAAGTCATAAAGTGGTCTGAAACAATAAAAAGGCAGGAATTATTTAAGATGAGGTCAAATAAGAAGGTCAGGATGAAGTAGAAGCTAATTACATACAGTATGCCTGGCTGAAAAGTGTATTTTAAAAGGTGTTGATCATTTTTACATCCTGAACTCCTCGCTAAGTTTCATAGTCAGAGCCTCACATATTATAGTAGCAAAACTAAAGTAGAAAATTAGTGGTACTATGATCATGGCTCTTAGTTGGCCTGATTTGAGATATCCAGCTGGTGTTGTGAGAGTTATGGTGATGAAAATGAGATTAAATGAAAGCCTGGGTAACTTTCTCACAGTTGAAAAAGACGGCGGAAGCACAACAGAGCAGCTCTTGCACCTTGATCTTAGAAAAATATATTTTCTTTTATAAAGAAAAGAATAAATTAATCTTCTTTTTGAAATCAGATCAATAGAGCTAAGTGGGTGGAATTCATCAGTCCTAGTTTCATTATCATTAACTTGCAGAAAGTTTGGAGATTGAACTTTACTGTATATCTACAAGCCTCTACTAGCTGGTGTAATTTGATCTAATAATTTTATTAAAAATTGAATCAAATATGAACTTATTTTTTATTATCAGCATTTTTTTTTTTTAAAGGCTGAAACTTGTATCTCTTCGCCGGGGAAATAGATATTGTGTTTGCAAATGACCAAGTCGAATCATCCAATATTATTGCCACGCATGAGATAAGTGCGTAGATTTGAATACAGTGGTAATCAATCGCCTGAAAAAATAGAAGACAGAGTCAGAGTTTGGAGGCAATTAACTGCCATCCATTTGTAGTAGTTTAATAGATTAGTCTGACGAAAGTTATTGAACATTTAGTATTGGCTTTCATTTTCTGCCCTTCAAAGACAGAGTGCAGTAACTACAGAGGCAGTGGAGCGGTTTAAAGTTCTCCGGCTGCAGGGAAAACTGCAAAACAAATAGAAAGGATGTATTGCTGACTTAATCAAAACAATTATTGCAATAAAACCAACAAAATGTTTTAAAAAATGCAGTTATTGCACTCTGCTAACCCCGGATAGTGCTCAGAGAAACTGCAGTATATACCAACAAAATGTGTTTTCTCAGCTTTCTAATGTATTAAGATAGTATGTTTAAGAAAATGAACTAGTTCATTAAAAATGAATACTTATGTTTAATATTTATATTCCATAGCTGATACTGAGGAATAATGCTGCTACTACAGATGCTTAAAATTGAAATGAAAAAAAAAAAACATAGAAATGTGGAAACAGCTTTTTAAAGAAACTACTAGACAGAGTGCAGAAACTGCATTTTTTGTTATTTAGGTCCATTTTGTAGTTTATGAAAAGTGCTGAGATGTTTGTAAGGACTACTCCTTCTTTTATAGAAAGTCTTCTTAACAAATAGGTATTATTTTGTGTGAAGGCTTTGCAAAAAACAGTAATGTTTTGTACATTTTGAACAAAATGCAAAGCTAAATCTGTGCAGACTTAAAGAGGAACACATTTCTGCTTCAGTGTCAAGTGCACATTTATGTCTATAACTAGCTGGAAGTGCTGTTTCCACAAAGCTCGTCTTAAATCGTCTAAGTTGAAACAGAAGGTTGGTCACAGAATATCAGCTGAGCATACTTTGGACTGACAAATCACAGTTCAAACCTGTTAAATCTAACCCCTGAGTAGACTGCAGAAAGGCCAAAGAAAAATGGGCTCCCGAAACTTTTAGAGCACAATTGCACCGTTGTGGTTTAATAATGACAGAGAGACACGCGCGCACACACAATTTTCTGGGCTGTAAAACACATTCAAAATGAAATATTATATCAGTATTCTCCTATCATGCAGCTCTGTGGAGATCCAATAAATGGATGTTTTTAATAATTGAATTATTCTTTTTGGAGGAGCAAAAAGAAGAAAAACATCAGTGTGACTCCAAACAGATGTCAAATAACTCAGTTTTGACCAAATATGTAGTTACTGTGTTTTCCCTTTTTAAGACAGTACTGGCAAAATATTTCTTCTAAATAATTAAATTACAGTCACAATCTCATTGATTAATGCTGATTTGAATCTCTTGTGCTGATAAAGAGGATTTAACCGAGGAAGGAACTAAAATAAGGCCATGAGAAACAGCCAACATGAAATACAGTCAGTATGTTGCTCTACCTCCAGCGGGGAATGATTTATCAGCAAGTTATGGTCTGAATCATTTGAAGGGCAGTAACTGTGACATAAACCCCTTTTTTTTGGAGGCTTTCAAGCGGGATGACCTGGTCCACGGTGTCAACTGCCTCACTGAGATCAAAAAGGATTCGAACAGAGCAATCACAAGCACAAACAGCAACAAGGGGACGTTGAGGAAAGCCATCTTTTGTGCCATGGAACATCTTAAAATCCAATTTTAACTTCGCAGTGCTTTATTATTCATAGGTAGCAGTTTTGGGGAAACAGCTTTTTCCAAATCCTTGGAGAAATATAAAGTTTGAAATATATAAAAACAGCTGTACGGTAATCAAAAGCATACTGCACATCTTGAAGTTTTAGTTCAGGTTATTAAATACTGACTGCGTCCACCAAGGTGGAGAAGATCTCCAAAGTATAACATATGTTTACGAAAGATTTTCTCATTGCACGTAAAGATCTCTGAAGGGCCTGACAGAGAGCGATTGACATTTCCGTACTCTAAGCTCTGGATATTATTCATAGAAATGCAAAGCATATTTTGAGAGTCCCATTTTAACAATTTATAGAGTCCCAGTATCTCACTAGAGGTGACTTGTTCCACCCCACATGACTCCATATCCATTATGGATGGCTGGCTCAGACAAGCCAGCAATATACATATGTTTACAACTGTCAGATGCACCAAGAGGACTCACTGAGAGTCACGAAAAAACAGCTATCCATCTGAGCTGGATGGATCCCGAAGACCTTGTTGTAACATTATCTCCCAAGAATATCAATAATACATACAGAGATAAATGTGCATAGACACAAAAACAGGAAACCCAGTGCAGCTTCAGGAATATGCTTTATGTTAAAGAGGCCGGTTTAAACTCACCTTGGCAGAACATCTATTCGCACTGATTATTTACTGTAATCAGTTAAACCTTGGATTTGTACATGATGAAAATCCGCATCCTTCATTCAGTGTATTAACAATGAGTTAACAGTAATGAGAGGGTAGACATGACAAGGCTGTCTTCTATTTTATTTGCAGTGAAGGACAGAAAGAGCTCAGGATGTGCTTCGGCCTACAATGTCTCTTTTTATGAGGAAAAATTGTTGATGCGTGGGGTGAAACAGAATTCAAGATTACTGCCAAGTACACGAATGTTGCCCCCTCAGTTAATCTCTGTTTTGGTAAAGAAAGCTCACTTTGATTGTGTGGTTCAAGGCCATGCAGGGCAGTGAGGTGTTCTCTGTATTTCACTTTTAAGCACGAAGCTTTAAATGTGATTAGTAGTTGATGTTGTGAGGTTCTGCTTCTCAGTATTTGTCTGAAGGTCCTTTCCATTCTCCAAGACTTTATAGAAATCTCAGATGAAAAAGAAACCCGTAACTTGAAACTGAACACATGTATCAGCTAACAGGTTAAAGTACTAAAGCGCTTTCTAGCCTCCTATAACTGAAATCATAAAATTAAGGCCGAGGCATGGACACTAACTGACCCTGCCTTCAAGAAATAACAATTTCACACTTTTCTAATTTATTTTCACAATTATGTTTTTAATAGGATTCAGCCTAGATTATGCTTACAGGTAAGGGAGGCTACAATTATTATGAGGTGGTCAGGGTAGAGCAGTAGGACTACAATGTGCATGACTTTGACATAGCCTGGGGTTGACATCCGCATGTGTAGCACCTGAAGTGTGTAGGTAAGGTTAGGCACAGTCTTCAGTAGCAATATGGGATTTAATATTTTGCCCTGAAAGACTGGAGGAGCCAGGGATTGAACCACCAGAAACAGAATACATATATATACAGACGAGACAAACTAAACACTGACCATAGATAAAGCATTTTACATTTTACATGTGTTTTGCAGCCAACGTAGTTTCTTGGCAGGAGAGGGTGAGGCGAGGGGGTTGTAATAAGCAACTACACCGCCAGACGCCACTAATTCATACACACCGCTCCTTTAAATGAATGTACAGTGGTCCCTCGTTTATCGTGGGGGATACGTTATGAAAATAACCCGCAATGGACGAAATCCACGAAGTAATCAGCTTTATTTTTTAAAAATATTATACATGTTTTAAGGTCGTAAAACCCCTAACCACACACTTTTATACACTTTTCTCAGACGGGCATTAACATTTTTTCACATTTCTCTCTTATTTAAACACTCTCAAAGTTCAAACTTTCGCAGATTTAACAAAAATAAGTATAATACTGTATTAGTAACATAAACACAATAGCATTTAGTTGCTACAAGAACATACATGTTGTCAGATAACATTTAGCAGATGTGTTTAGCGTATCTATATTTTGTCAGATATGAAAAAAATGTTGCAAATGAAGCAGCAATCCTTAAAAACATATTTTCTGTTGCAAGTCACCATCGTACAAACGTAACTTGTAGAAGACAGAGTTAAATAGACAAAGGGGAGAAACAATTTTATTTGTCTGGCACAGAAAGGGACACAGACATTGCATTAAACTTAGAATTTAACAAGACTAAAGAGTCTACAGCTATGCTCAGTGAATCTGTACTTGACGCTGAGATAAAGACTAATGTCTGCATGCTAACATGCTCACAATGCCGGTGAGAACATGCTGATGATAAGCAGGTATAATGTTTATCCTGTTTGCCATCTCACTGAGCTAACATTTGTTAATTAGCACTAAACGCAGAGTGCAGACAATGCTGATGGGGATGTCTTTAGTTTTGCAGGTTTTCAGACACAAACCAAAGTATCAGATAAATCAAAGTTCTGACCTGATGGTGGCGCAAACAATAAAGTCACCAAAGTTATTACAGTTCAACCTGAGGGGAACATGATTATCTTTATTCATTACTCATACTTATCATTGCAGGCCATTCATTTATGTTTGAGATATTTCACCCTGGATTGAGAGACCAATGCTGCTAGCATGGCTAAAAACACAGTTCATATCTAAAAAAAACATACATAATTTTTAAGCTCCCAGGTTTTTTTTAGCTTTTAAGCAAATATTCTGCCTTTAGTATAAAGATATATCAGCGCCTAGCTTTCTCTTTTGTAGTTATGCCATGTCAGGACCCAGATTACAAATAACACTAAACAGAAACTAAAGCAAGAAGGCAGATCTAATAACTAATGACAAATGTAATCAGTATAATATACGAAACAATGTGTCGCTGTTGAACTTGTAAATGACTGCTGTGGATGACAAAGTACAAGCGAAATGAAACAGTTTGCAGAAGCACAATTCAAACTCTGCACCTAATGCGATTGAGCCTTCACAGTGTTCTTACACTGCTGCTTAGTTCATTTAATTTGTGTTATAGGAAAGCCAATAAGATAAATGAAATAAATGAATTTTTGGGCATTCAGCAACGGTGAAACGCGAGCCAGCTGAGGAAATCAGATAAGCAGTACACTTGTAGTCCTCCTTTGACATATTGGTAACAATCTTGTCAAACTCTCCTGTTTGCTCTCTTCATCCTGACTCTTGTGTTGACAGACACATCCTGTTACAGTTGGCAATAAATTCAAGAATGAAACACAAATTACAGAAGCGTATTTATTTACCAACCTGAAGAGAATTGGGATGTTTTCACAAGGGGATGGAAATGAAGAGCACTTGTTTTTTTTTTTAACCTGTTTTGTTGCTGCTGCTGCTGCACCACCACCACCACCTCCACAGCCTGTCAAAGTGACAGCTCTGGCGGCACTCAGGCATAACTCTGACATTATTTACAGACGGTAAATAAGGAAAAATATCTGGCTAGTGAGTATGAGTCATAGTTAGTCCCAGCTCTTGTATACAGACAAGTTGTCACATTCATTTAGCAAATTACGCTCGTGCTTTGGGCTCTGTAAAATGGTTTGGCCCTCCCACTTTATTGGGAGAGAGGGGATACTAAAAATAATAAAAGCTTGTTTCTCTGCTCAGCCTCCAAATCTGTTGACTGTGAATCCCGCAGCATCTATGAAAGGATTACAGAGCAAAAAGTGTAAAAAAATTTCAGTATTTAATTAATTGTGCAAAATCAACCAGCTGCAGGCAGTTTCATTACTCTCTCATAACCCTGCTCAGAGGCTTGTATGTAACATGATATGCTAATGCTTGTCATACTAATCCGTTGTAATCTCCATGCTTGAATGTTTGAACGTGCATCTAACACGTACTGTAAATGATGATGGCATAATGTAGCCCGTGAAGCTGGGGAAAAGTCCCCAGACTTTTAAAATGGTCCCAAAGAGTGCAATTGTGCACAGTGTGACACTGCAGCACAGATGTAAAATGCACTAAATATGAGTGATTACAAAATGAACAGTTACGGATTAAGGTAAGACTCATATGTACACCCCCTCGTCTATGATACATTTTCCTGGCAACTGCAGACCGTATGCTTATGTAGCAGCCAGTGAACCATGAAATCACTTGGTTTGCATGAAG
Source organism: Larimichthys crocea (assembly GCF_000972845.2). NCBI lineage: Eukaryota > Metazoa > Chordata > Actinopteri > Sciaenidae > Larimichthys > Larimichthys crocea. Next base: position 21,170,636 of record NC_040017.1, read on the forward strand.
CTAATTTGCATTCTCAGGTTAAAGCTCAATGGGCCAGGAGAGGTAGTTGTAAAACCTTCATTTAGTATATCAGAACTGTCTTTTCTTATTATGGCTGCCGAAAATGATCAAAGTATCACTATTGCTGAAGTGACAACGCGTGCTAATGGCATGAAATATGCAGACAGCAATACCACCTTGCACTGCTTTGAAACAGGGTGATCTAAATGTGTTTCATCCCTCATCGTGAACTGTTTCGTGCTCTCGTTGTTTGCAACATTTGCTGAGTTAACGACGTTAGACGCGGATGTTCACCCAAGCAACTCCAGTACACAACGCGACAGAAATATCAGAAACAATCTTTCCATGAATTGCTGTTTTAGGTTCTAATAGGAGAAGTTGAAGTCCTTTATCCTATTCATGTTAATCTCATGTTCTTATGTTTGCTCACACCCACATGTGGACTCTGCTAGCTGCTCAGCTACCTAAGCCCTTGTGATAATTTGCTGTACTGTTGACGTGACACAAACATGTTAAAGCCCTGAAAATGTCCATAACCTGCACCATGCAGTCCGGTGATGGCGGCACTACCTGCAAACAGTGTGTTAAGATTTACAAACCTGCCTGTGAAAGGATTACGCACGTAATTGGCTGAACCACATTGAAAAACCTTTCTTTGAGAATTAGGGAAATGAGAAATCTAATCCTAGTGAGCAATTTGTTCTTAAGGGAAAATATAGCTTGATGATTTTTTTTTGACTTTTTATTAAAAATCACTGATTAATCTTCAACACAGAAGCAGTGAGGGTGTGAAAGTATTTCCTGATATTACATACTCTAGAGCCAGGAGTTTTCAACTTCAATCACTTCAGTGTCCAACAATGAATTAGAGGTGTGTAAGATTTAGAGAGGGTTACTTAAAGAATATTGTAGAAATGGAATATATTATGTATAACTATGTTTTCATTAGTGTGTCATCACCGTTATGTTTTCTTACCTTAGGATGACACTTTTATATCTATATCTTCTTCCACGGAGTCCGCCAGCTAATGTATCCTCTAACTTCTAGCCGAAGGCAGAGATGAGGAGCAGGCTACAGAAGCCTGATAACACCACAACCCAGATGTTTTTTTAATTTTTAAACGTGCAGTCTTTAGCTCCGAGGGACAGATTTCCAGATTTAGCACAGCTCCCATCAGGTCAACATAGACAGAAGAAGTCCTAAAAGTGACGACCATATGGTATGTCATATGGTTAAGAAAAAGTAGTTGTTTTTAAAAGTTAGTAAGTAACTTTACTGTAGAATATGTCTCCTAAAAGGACAAAGTAGACTTACTATATACATACTCGATGATGTATTTTATTTGTAGTATAAAATGTCAGCACTCTCAAAGGCAGAAATAATTTACTTAAATATTATTATTCATATCATCTCACTGCGATCTTAAATTAAATGATTAATCACTTGCCAGTTGCTTTAGATGAATAACATATCAGGATGTTTGATGTTTAGTAAGCTGTGACCTACTCCAAAGGTTTTACAAGATTTGACTGATCATATCTCAGAAACATGTCCAATCCTTAGCCCAAGTATTTTAATTTAACTCGAGCCAACAGCTTTCAACACAATTAAAAGAACTCTATGTTGTATTCGGTCTAAATATCTCTGCTTTGTATCTCACGAGGCTGTAGTTTTTTTTATCTTGGACGGCAATGCTCTTTATTACCTCCCTTTTTTGTACTCATAGCTGAGTAGATGAATAAACTGAATGATTAGTCAATTGACAGAAAATCAGTCTGCAACTGATTTGATGGTTAATTCATTGGTCATCCAGACTGAAATATCTTGACGATTGGTTAAAAATAAGTTTTATATAAACATTCATAATACCCAGGCGATTAGCTTCTTGAATACGATGATCAATAACTTGTTGTAAACAGACATTTTTTAATTCATGCAGTTGTCAACAACTACAAGAACATACAGGAATGCAAATGTTATCATAAAATTATAAATACTGCCTAACTCTCAGTTGAGCAAGCTCCATTCGTTGCAAGTGAAACATTTTGTCCTCAACGAAGGTTTGTTGACGAGGTAATTATTTCCAAGGTCAAGAGCTCGGCACCTTCAAGCTTTTGAGCGAGACTCAAGGGTTTTTAAATGCATTTACGGGCAGCTGAAAGATGAATGCTTTGCACATATTGTGTGTATGAATGAAAATAAGGATTTGTTCATGTGTTTAATCATATTTCATTAAATACATTGTTGCACCGCCATGTTTCTACAGTATCCCAGAACAGACAAACCACTGGTCTCTGTAATGAGCATCTTCCTCTATATTCTGACATTTTATAGACCGAAAAAAAATGAATGAATGGATTAACTGAAAAAGCAATTGGCAGTTTAATCCATTGTGACAAGAATCATTAGTTGCACTGTGAGAGTGCAAAGAGGCCGCTTCCAGATCTGGACTTTTTAGGATCTGACTGTAACGTGAGCAAAATCCAATTGCTTGTACAGACCTGTAACTTAACCTGTGACTGTGACTGGATGAAGTCTCATTGAAAATCTCGTGCTCCTCTTCAGCTCATGCATTACAGAAGACCTCAACATGTGATCCAGCAGGCTTATCTGATGAAGTCTAACCATAATACAAGCTTTAATTATCAGCAGGTTTTTTGATCCCTACCTTGCTCCTTTAGTTCCTTTTTCACTCCTTTTTTTTTGGTAACTTTGCCTTTTGGCAGCACTGAAATTCATGACTATTGATTGCCTGGTGGAGCACACATACACACACTATTCATCTTCTCTTGACCTCTAATGCCAAAGGTTTGTAGAAGCTAATAAAATGCTAATTATTCAATCAAACTGCTCCGACAGGCAATTTTTTCTTGAAAACCTTTTTTTTTTTTGTCTCATTCCAAGTAAAGAGCCCAGCTCGGTTTCTCCAGTGGGAGAGAAGCATTCATCGGAGTCCGAAGCTGTTTAGTGGAAATGGCTGCTCGTTCTAAATAATCACCTCACTTTTGTGTTTTTTCGCCTACAATTGACTCACACAGTTGCATCTATTGAATTCACTGAATACATTGTGTATGTTTAAACACATGGGGTCCACACTTAGTGACATATGTTCAATATGTTCACCGTTTCGGGGCATTGCTGTTCATGTACCCCTATTAGGTAGATGTAATTAGGCTTCGAGTGTGGCAACATAGCTGCTGAAAACGCATGAACGTGTGCAGTGATATGATTGATGCCTTGCCATGTAGCATATATGATCCTATCTGTAAATCAAGCCATTAATCAAAGTGCTGACATGAAGAGTGAATTACAGTAAAGCCAGGGGGAAAAAGGGGGAACGGTCTGACGGCATTCAGTTTCCTGTATCTGCTGAGAATGATTTTGACCTCACAGTTATGACAGCTATCAGGCTACTCTACACCTCCGAAACAACATCGCTGTTTCCCCTGAACGAGTGGCTCTGTCAGTCTCTCTGCTGAGTCATGATGACTTTGAGAATGTCCTTTAATAAGTGTGTTACAGCTGCGGCTGCTTTATTGCTTGTCTTCATCTCAGGCACTCTGATCACTGTAGTTAGAGAAAGGAGGTACTCGCTGAAAAAATGTCATTCTAACCAAAACCTTTACTCCAGTCATGCAATTTAAAAAATAATTAAAGTCTCTAATAAATACACAAAAATCTCCTCACATGGCTATGGTGGAATTCATTTCACATACCGCTCCGGTTTATTAAATGCTTTGGGTCCTTGCTTGTCGGGCTGGTAAGCTCAGGAAGTGCCATCGCTTGTGTCGATATCTGAGGAAGGGAGCACAAAGAAAAGTGACTGTATCCAATATGAATGCATTCACTCAAATCTATAATTGATCGTAGCTCTAAGGCTTGTTTTTGTCTCCCTAGATGGTCAGCAGGATCTGATGTAATGAGATGCCTGAAGGGTTTTTTTGCAGCAGCGGTTTCTTTTGGTGCTTTCACAGAGCTGATATCTAAGAAGGAAAAAAATCCTCTCTTCCTTTCTTTAAGCCTCTAGAAAGATAACTCTGACACTGTCCTCTAAATGTGTACTTGTAATCTTGTGCTCTTGGACAAAAAAGTAGAAAATGTCAATTCGATTATATTCCAGTCGTGTTATACTGTATGTACAGATAATGCTTTCACTGCAGGTATATTTATGACTATTTACAATCAAAGTCTGTTTCTACGGCCATAAGAATCATATCGATGCTAGTGTTGTCGTCTTTTAAGACAATATGCTGATTATTGAGGTGGATTTTAAGGTTATTTCCTTATGAAAGAGATTAAACAAGACCTCACTGTCATTTTTCTCTATGCCACACACATCAAGTGAAACCACAGTGAGGTAAGTCTCAGCTGCCCCTGTTGTCATACCAGAGTATTTTAGGGAATAAAGCTGGCAGTGCAGGAGGATGAGTGTCTCCCTAACAACTGTCCGTGTCTTGCCCGGATAGGTGCGAATCACTGTGATGGATAATGACTTGAGGGAGCATGTCCTTTGGCTAAAGTTGCCTGGCACTGAGGAATATTTTTTTCCGCTTCAAATAAGAGCCTGGAGAGAAAACGAAGAGAGCAGTAGAGAGGTTGAAATCGTGTGGCTACGAGAGTAAAATGGGACAGGGAAGTGGAATGTTTGATACAGTGAAGGAGAGCCATGTTGCTGATTAAGTGAGGCGAGCTCGTCCTGTGCTGACACCGGACTTATCACACTGGGCCAGGTGATGATTTGATGCTTGGAAACGAGAAAGATAAAACCGAAAAAATCAGGTGTCAGACCATTGTGAAGGGGTGAAGGACTTCTTGTTCGCAACAAATTTACAACTTTATGCACCTCCCAGTGGTTGCTTAGTGTCACATTGCAGTCACGCCACTCTCCGTCACATTGGCTGTCAAAGTGGGCTGTAGCACTGTAGCACACGAGTAGAAGCGGTTAATATGCATGGCATGATAGACTGTGAAATGATAGACTGTGAAACTCGTGACACATACACTCTTCCTTTGTTTCTCTCCTTCATTCCTTAAACTGTGACATGACAGAGCTGACTCCAGCCTGAGATGAATTGAAAAGGGTTGGAATGACGTATCAAAAAGCAAAAGCTTGCGTCATAAATACTTCATTGGATGGATGAATAGCTGAAGGTGACAAGCCTAAAGTCCCTCTCTGAATACAAATTGATGTTACAGTAGAGCTGGAAGAAGAACCTGAGTGGAGAATAGTGTTTTTAATGCATGAAGGCTCTCTGCAGACAAATGTGAGCGATATGGTAATCTCTCTTGGGTTGCGTGCTGCTGTACTGCAGGAGGAGCTGCGACATGTCATGTAGCTTGTTTTGAATTTTAGGGACAAGTGAGAAACTGAAGGCTTGTGACCTTGACAGTCTTCTCTCTGTGGTTTGAGGATATGAAAGTGAAAATGAAAGAAACATTTTGCAGTAAAAATAGCCTCTTAAGTGAGTAAGAAGACCTTCTCCTCGTCCATCTTTAAGAGATATGTGCATATAATGGCAATAACTGCACATTAAAGCATGCAGTAATTACTGAGGCACATTAATCACCTTATTTTCTCGGTCACAAAATCTCATCACGAGCCGAGAGGACTCGCCTGCTCTTTGTTTTGCATAGATGAATTCCAAACCTGTGTCAAAATATGATACATTTTTCATTACGCCCCCCTTTACACTTTGTTCTCATTTAGCTACAATGATGCAGTGAAATATTAATGACAGGACACACATTCATAGTCATGGTATCTCCAACTCTTTGCTTTTGTGATGCCTCTCCCCGCTGCTTATGCCTCTTTCCTGTTGTTTCATAATCAGATCAGCGTTCATATCTCACCCAAAGCTGCCAAGTGGAAAAAGGAGCAAGCTCAGTCAATGAGATTATGAATGTATGACTGCTTCTCTCATGTGTTGAGGAATGTTGCTTTCCTCCCCACAGTACTGTCTGGAATTAGATGATAAGCATCCCAAAATGCATTAAAACAACAGCTGTCCTAATTCTAACCAAAAAAAAAAAAAGGCTAAACGCTGTCCCTCGTCCTCTAGGCGGTGTTTTCCCGTGACGCCAGTGGGAGTCACTTGCCTCAGCTCTGACTCTCTCACTGCCAGGTGATCGGGATGCAGATGTGAAACCTGCGATGGAGACCAGGGCTTGATATCTGGTGAGTTTGTCGTGTTTTTCCAAGTCACTGCATATTGACTGTGAACAGTTTTTGAGCTCCGCCTTTAGCTGGGGCAGCTCTACTGTAACTGTGCTGAAAATGTGCTAGCAGTGGTGCATCAGCAGATTGAAGATGCAGTGCTATTTAGATCACCACTGGGAATTTATCACAGAAAAGACTCGAGAAACTACAGGTGCAGAGCAGAACTGGGTCAGATTTGCAGCATTTGTTCTACACAGTTTAAACCAGCCATGTGGGTGGAGTTTGTCAAATCAGAATCAGCTTTATTGTGCAGGTATGTTTAGGCAGGCGAGGAATCTGACTCCACTGTTTCCAGCGAGCTCTCAATGTGCTTACACAAACACATCTGTACAGAGGAGGAGGTATGAGAAATAATACATAATATTTACAACAAATGGACGAAAACACAGGGCTACAAATAGGTGGAGGAGTGCTGGATAAATATTGCATGGCTAAGTCATTCTATATGCATACATTAGATGGGTTATGGACAGTATTCTGTATACAGTCTGCTTGGATTTGAATATAACAATAACGGATAATAATATGTACAAGTTGGGCAGTACGTTAAAACTGTTTATGTAGAGATTAGTGGTGAGTTATCTGCATGTAACAAACAAAATAAATGTAATAATGTCATTATTCTCACGCCTGTTTTCTTCATTAAACAGTGCTCAATTCCAGATTCTCTCTTTCACCAAACAAGTTCAATTGCCTTGTTGAAACACACTTCACACATTCAACGACAGACAGACACAAAATGAAGCTTGCCAAAATCATCATGGTGAGGCTCCCAACTGTTCCAACAATCACCAGCTCTGTTTTGGTCAAAAACCCTTAACTCTCTGAGTTAGATGTGAAGATATTCTGAGTCTACACATTGTTTTTCCCCCCCTGCTGTCGCTAAGCAGCAGCTCTTACTCATTCTTCAGAGGCAGACCTTTAAATTAGCAAAAGAGGCAATGGCAGAAAGCCAATATATTCGTCCAGTCATATATATATATATATATATAGATATATATATATATTATAATATATATATATATATATATATATATATATATTTTTTTTTTTTTTTTTTTTTTTTTTTTTTTTTTTTTACAGCAGATATTTTGGTATTATTTATTTACTTTACTGACAGCACACAGCAGATTTAACTAACGAGAGTGATGGCATGTACAAATTGCATCTACATCTATATAGCAAATAATTATGTTGAAACGGCTTAGTGGTGGTATAGCAACAACAGCCGCAACATGCAGAGCCTTCGGCCTTTCAGCCTTCAGCAGTGCCTGCGGGCTCTCAGATTACATAAGATCCCATGAGCTTCACCGATAATGTAGAAGGACATACTGTATATATTGTTCAGACAGACTTTAAGAGAGAAAACTGACCAACCCACCCCCATTCTCATTGGTAATTACACCCTAGTGTGTTGCTGTCGGTGTACAGAAGTCTCCAGTGCCATCGTGAGCAGCAACGTTAGAGCCAAGGTGTGCGTCATTGTGGCGGTTGAGCAGGTTGACACCAAAGATCTTCTCCAAAGACCCATCTGTTTGCTGTATGCTAAACAAAGACTAAAAGGCAATTCAAAACAAAAATGGAACACAAAAAAAAAGGTTATATCTGGAGTTGTGTAATTGCCCGCATCTCTAACTAACCTGAAATTGGCTATGAAACACGCTGCAGCAGTACATAAACTCAGTTTCCTGTTTCAATCATACATGATATAGCACGAAACTATTAATTAAAACCTGGTACACAAGAGGATAGAGTTAACGATCTGTGCTGCGTCTTCAGAGGGCAGTCATACGAGAATAATTGTGCGCATCTGAAGTGCAGTAGGTACCTGTATCCCCTTAACATCTGTCTGCTGTACTCAGAGATGGTTTGCATCCTGAAAATGTCATTGCATCACATCAAGGCGCTACATCTGATCCAGCCTGCTGCCAGTAAGTGTGCTTTGCTGAGGGCGTAGTTTTAGGAAAAGGTCTGGGTAATTCCCCAGGGGGACTTCAGTAAGCAAAGGGGTGGGGCGGTGAGCTTATTTTGCCTACGTCTGACCCGCTGTGGTCTGAACCCCTGTGGTTTTTGCGGTCAGGAGGGCATCTCACAGTGCTGAGAACAAAGAAATATGATGGCTCCCACTTGTCCTCCACTGGTTCAAAGGGAATGGCAGGGCAATGCTAATTAGCCAGCTTGTGTTGCTGAATTGAACATCACTGCTGTTCCCTTCAGTGTTCCCCCTCCCCTTTGTCGTACGCCTAACAAGCAGTGTCTACAACAGTCATGCACCTTGCATAACTCTGCATATTTTGTGTACCGTGAGACACCCTGTTCAATTTCTTGTCCTAAAAAAGCAAATAATTCCCACGGAGTTGTATTAATCCTTTTTAGGAGAAATAAATTCACACTCTGCTGTTGAGTAAAAGCAGCGCCTGCCCATATATATTCTTTGGATATGTTCGCCCAGCTGTTCTTTTGAGTGTACTTTAATCCTGCTTGTCAAGTTTGAGGGCGATAAGAGGCGTAACAACAGGATTCCCCAACAGTTCATCTCTACTGCAAAATTATGGTCCTACAACTGTGAGAACGGCTCTGTAAGTAGGTAGAGAATACATGTTTTCAATCAGGGTTTGAGGGGAGAATGAGTAGAAGGTCAAGTTATTACCCTCACATATTCAAAATTCCTGTGGCAGTACCGTGCATATAAGCCTCCTTTGCCCTGTCTTGTGTTCTGTAGTCTGCCTCTCTTGTGAAAGTAATCTGAGTCTTGCTGTCAGTGTTTCCTGGAATACCAAGTATTGAAGGTAGTGACAGGCGGCGTCGAGTAGCAGCTCTGGGTATCCTTGAGGTTTACAGCACATGTTTCCATGTTAAGATATCGTCTCTGCACCTGATCCTTGTCACCGCAGCTCTAATCATCTGCAGAAATTAAGCTATACGCTCCGTGTCATCCGCGTCTAAGAATAACGAGCGCTTTGTGAATTTGAAATGGTGTAGCTGAAACTGTTTTCGAAACAGTAGCGGAGGAGAATGTGGTAAAATCAAAAACACCTGCGTGCGTGCAAGCACAAGTCAGATACAATAGATGTGTAGCTCCAGGGGAGTTGTGCTCGGCGTCTTGGTGCTTTCTCTCTCTCTCTCTCTCTATCCCTCTCTCAGCCAAATATCTTTTTTGTTAGTGCAGATGCGCACAGGGTTGGCAAACACATTGAAGACTGAGTCACTTAAACAGCCTCATCTTGACACACAGCTGACTCACAGTCTATTGATTTCATCATATTCTTCTGTACTGTTTGTTGTTATATATGTGCACAGGAGGGAGAGCATTGTTTGAACTCCTCCAAGGGACACGTATCCGTCTCAGGGCAACATCACACAATTAAGAATTCAGACGCCTGGTTAATGACATATGGAGGTGCAACCTCTCCAATAAGCATCCTTATTAGGTATAAGAAACTGAGTTTAAGTATGCATTTACAGTAATAGCACAATCAGTGTTTGCGAGCACAAACAAGCCCTTTATCCCCAAGCAACAAAACAGAGAAGCTCTCATCTGTGTTGTCATGCAAGCGTAAAGCCCGGAGCTCATTCATTCAAAATAAAAAGGTGCGCTACATTTTGATTCAATTCATTTTACTGCAGCGCTTGAGAACCGATCCATAACCACGGAAAATATTTCTACTCGCACTTTATAATTATCATTTCATTCACTGCTGAAGAAATCAACAGAGCATCCCAAATTACAGAGCAGGACAAACTCTCCTGTCTCTTTTCTGACAATCGGAGACAGGCGTTATTGAACTTACTTAGGAACCGTGGGTGAGGTACGGTGATAAGGACAGAACGCATGCTCAAGCATTAGAAAAATCAGTTTGAATGCTGAAGACAAATAACCAAACATATCCCAACAAAGCTCAAGTGAATTATGCTGTGTAGTTTATATTGTATGTTTAGATGTATGAGTACAGTTGTAGAAGTAGTGGTGTACTCACTGGAATTGTTTTGCATTAATTAATGATATATGATGCTTTTTCTTTAAGAGATTCAAACCTTTTCTCTCATGTTGTGACAGTAAATATTCACTGAATTTGGATCTTTCATGCAAATAGAAATGGTTGTTTATTTAAAGTGCTATTTTTAGATATCTACCATCGCTCAAGGGAAAGGCTTTTACTACGTGCTGAGCAGAAACTCGTACAGAAATGCACCTACCACTCTCCCCTTTCATCATAAATGTGAGCTCAACTCTCGACCCTCTGCTCTGTAATTGCTTCATGATATAATGTGGCCAGTATCAGTGTCCATCTGTGCACTGGTTTAAAACAAGGCCATGGCAGGTGCCCCCCTTTGCTTTCATATCATTTACCAAATACAGCGTATGGGAGTAGGCCGCATGATAGTGGCAGACGAGTAGCTGGTTATGAGCCACAGCTCCTCCATTGTCTAGCATGCTGGAGAAAGAGTGGGAGCCCCTAAAGAGGCCTGGCAGAGTCTCTGCTTCCATCTGCCTGCATCACTCGCCATGGAGCCCAGCTCACACCACTTGAGATTATACTCACGTCCAAGCTGTTACTGTAATTTGCATTGGCTCATAAGCAGAGGAGAGTGAGGAGGAGGAGGAGCTGCACATGAGGCAGGGATGTTGTAAGTGGTCCTGGCAGCACAATGAGCTTGCCCGGGTGTAGTTTTATGGACAAGTGGCATGGACAGAGCTATCTTAAAGTGCAATAATGGCACCGTGCAAGTTGCCCTTCTGTCTAAGATTGTGGCCTGTTAGTGCAGAGACTAAATTATAGAAATGTAGTGTTTAAAACTACCCCATTCACATTCAGTATTGCAAGCGTTATGTCTTCATTATTCTCAGTTTGTTCGTTCTCAGCCCTTTACTCCAGCAGCACATGAAAAATGTCAGTCGAAATGCATGAAACAAACTAACAAACAAATAGCTATATCTCTGAAAGGCTACGCCGTTTGGTATTCCACTAATTAGCAAGTGATGTGTTCATTTCTTTGCAATTCATTTAGATGAAAGGTCACGCACCTGGAGAAAACCCACGCAAGCGCTGAGAAATTAAGTCTACTGAAGAAAGAGCCAGGGCCGAGGATCAAACCGAGAGACAACAACACACGAGCTACCGCGCTGCCCTCTCTGTTTCAAATCATACATCAAACCTGGGATCTGATCTTTGAGAATTCATTCAAATCCAAGGCAGTAGTTTTGTTTACAACTGTTTTACTGAGCAGGCACTGAATGTGGGTAGCAGCAGTCAAATGGGAGAATATGTAGAAACTGCTTGATGTAGGATTTTGAATTAAATTCACGTTTTTTCCCCAAAAAAATGGAAAAATACCAAAAGTGCACTTTCGGCTAAGTCCCACTGAACGTTCTCTGATGTCCTCATTTTTCATCCTTAATTTGTTCCTAACTTGATATCTTTTGAACTGCAATTTGGTTCAGCAGCTAATTTATCAAATTTACTAATTAACTAGAGACAGACAATAAAGAGAAATCTCTGATAATGCCACCTCGATCAAATACTGTGAACTAATTATTTATAGTACAGCCACGAGCACAGTGACCCATAATAAAGTACTTTTTCTTCAGTAGCTGGTGGTAACATCACTACATGTACAATAATCCAATAGATCTGTTATTCTGTTGTTACAGCATATATTAGATTAGATTATTAGATCAGATTCACCTTAGCAACAAAATGCAGTTAAGCATGTAACCACAAGTGCAGAAAGTAGTGGAAAGTACAGGGTAATGTACATGTCCATATGAGATATATAAATAACAGAGAACATGTAATGCAGTTGGTTAACATCATATATGGAATAAACAGCTGGATATGAATACATTAAAGGTCACATGTATGGTATAGAGAGCAGCATATGAATACGCTTTAGATATATACAGGAGAACAGTGTAAATACGCATTAGTAAGCAGGAGCATGAATAGTACAGACACGGTAAGTAGAGAAGTGTTATGAGAGTTGATCTAATTGAGGCACTGCTGGGATGTGAACCCAGGACCCCCTGTTTACAAGACAGGCGCTTTAACCAGCCAAGCCACAGCAACCCATGATCCAACATATCCCGAAGACACATTTTAATCCGTTTTATTTTCTTTTGGCAAGTTTTCAAAGACATCAACAATCTTACAATCTTTTTTTTTTTTTTTGTAACACTGACTTTCCATCAGAGAAAATGTCAAATGTTTCACAAGGATTTTGCTGTATTAACTTTGTGCACAGCTATGAAAAGAAGAATATAGATTAAAAAATAATTACGCGACTGATAAGAGACAGCTAAATATGCCTTTCAGCCGCAAATAACAGGCCTGACAGGTTTTTGACTACAGACGCACAAAGTGCTGCGAGAGCTTCTCCACACTCGTCCTAAACATTTCAGTCACGTAATTGCAAATTCTACTGATATGCCATGGATTTAGTTCGTTGACCTGATTTCCCCAAATAACTGTAATTGGAGGCAGAAATGGCAAATAAGGATCTCACTCACTCGGAAAATCATCCATATCAGACTTTTTAAACATGACTTCTGTTGCAGTTACCTTACAGTATATTAAGATTGAAGATTTTTTTTATTGGCAACTTCAAAGACACCCCGCGGCGTCTTAAACCACTAATAGTGCTACAGAGCAATGTTTTTAGTGTTTTTCAGCGTGTAAGATTTAGGGGAATGTGGCAGAAATTGAATATTTTATGCGTTACTATGTTTCCATTAGTGTATAATCACCTGAAAATAATATTCTTTTCTGAGAATAAGCCTTTTATGTCTACAGACACTGTGGGTCCTCTTCCATGGAGTCATGTTGAACTGCCATGTTTCTACAGTAGCACATAAAGGTCAAACTAAACACTGGCTCTGGAAAGATCCTTTGTTCATGTTTTTTACCTGTTTTGCGGCCACCACAGTTTTTCTTTCATGCTCTGAATGAGACGGTGAGGCTGCTGGATGCACACTAGTCCTTTAGGAGTGGCTCACCATATTCTTAGCATCTAATGTACGCACACAAGGATGCACACATTAACACAGGTGACACAATCTCTTCAGTTGGTGATAATAACGTGCCAAAGAATTAAGCAAAAAAGGGCAATTAATGAGACTAAATGAATGTGAGCTGTGTAGGATTTTGGTTTTACTAAAAACTGACACAGTGAATCTTTTATTAGGGAGGGAAAAAAAAAACATTTAACGTGTTAATTAGGCCTCAAGGATACACACAAAGTGTTTTGGAGACAACCACTGAATGTAAACATTACTGTGTTTACAAAAAAAAATCCACAGGGTAACTTGAATGTGGTTAAAGGATAATTTGTGTTTCCCAAAAATGTGTCTTTATATGAGTTGTGCTAACTCTGTGCCCGTCACCTGAGTTGTAGTGATCTAGGGGAAAAACAAGGATTCAAAAACATATCCAGGCAAGCTCCGTGAGCTTCCTGCTGCTTTCCAAACACAAACGGTCGTTGCATTAATCATTTCATGCAATGTATGTATGCCATGTTGAAAGCCTGGAACGTTCATTATGCCTGACCGCATAGGGATATAAATAAAGCCACAATATCCACATTTATAGAAAATACAACATGTTGAAATAAACCAATTATCCTTTAAGGAATACAGGTTTTACATGCAGAATTCAGGTATTTTCTTCTCTTGGTACACTCACGGCAAACACCTAAAAGGACTTGGACGTAATGAGTGGTTCTTGGTGGTAAAATGATGTTGTTGGTAGCAGATAGTGTTCACTTTAATACACTTCATTTTCTTGGTACAAAGCCAACTGTAGATAAATCCAAACCTTATGTGTATTTACTGCTCCTGTGCCACAGTGCCATACACTAAATGTATTGACATCGCACGGTGCTTTATTTGACACAAATGCAGAATTAGGGAAGAGCTCAGAGAGCCTGTAGTATATACGAATATAATACCTACAGTATACTGTATGTTTGACAAAAGTTCTGCCTACACGTGTGTTGCACAGGCTTTTCTGTGAGATGTGTCAAATCTAAGCTGTGCGGCCTATTATTTATGTGCAACGTGCGAATCACATGCAGTCATAGCTGCCTCGTTCTTCCTAACACACACTCATAAGCATTAAAGCCTTGAGTGAATTTGGGCCGCTGTCTTTTATATCAATTAGCGCTGTGAGGGTTTTTCATTATTGCGTCCAGTTTTCACAGTAAATTTATTCATGTGGATCCCATCGGTAATAAATCTCAATTGTTTTTGTCAATTAAATGATACTGTAGTCATAAAGGAGAAGGTACACATTGGATATTTACTTTGTATTTGACTTAAGAAACAAAATGATGAATGTGATCAACTACGCTGCACAATCCACCAGTTCAACAAAAGTCTACAGCCATGCCAGCAACTCTGGGAGGCTATACTAAGGCAAAGTAGTGCTATGAGCTAAATCAAATGTTGATATGCTCGCAGGGAGGATGTTAACATGTTTAGCCGACTTAATTTTACCATGTTCACCAGCTTCATTTAGCATATTAGAATGAATAAAATTTTACTAATTAGCATTTGACACCAGATACAGCAGCAAGATGTGATGGGGATGTTTTGCATGTATTTAACCACAGACAAAATTATTTCTCAAAGAAATGTCACACCCAAAGTAACACAGGTAATCCTGAGGGGGACAATGATGTCTCTAACAAATTTCATGGCAATCCCTTCAGTTAATATATAAAATATTACATTTCAACCTCACAAGCAAAGAAGACCATAACCTCTTAAGCCCCAAGGTCCCACAGTTGGGGAACCCTTGTATTCATTTTGGGTTTGTCATTTTCAAGCAGAGGCCTAAAAGTTAAAAGCCAATTCGTGTGTCTTAAAAGTATATTATGATACATTTCTGGAAACCATGAACATCTGCACCAGATATTTCTGAATCCACTGTGTAGATCTTTATATATTTCACTGGATATGTGAAAACCTTAACTTGCTGACGGCACTAAATAAAACATCGGGGCATCACAGAGTTATTACCATTCATCCCCTGGACACATGAATGGTATGAATATCTGAACCAAATCTCATGGCAGTCTATCCAAAAGATTGGAACTCAAAAGTATTAACTTTATGGCGGTGCTAAAGGAAAAGTCAGAGGATCCCCAAAGTCATTACGATTTGTCCTCTGGGGATCATGAATGTTGAATATAATTTGATTGAAGTCCATCCAATAGTTGTTGAGGTATTTCCAAAGATAAAACACAATTGGTTTGAAGACAAGTTGAAGAAAATACAAATCTTTGGAAATTCCTTATTTGTGTGGGATTAACAGATGGTCTGCATTGTTTGTTTCAGACGCGGTTTCTTTGTTATGGAACGAGCTGGTTAGAAACACAGCATCACTATACGATAACAGCTTATATTAATGATAGATCAGCAGCAAAATGAATACTGTGTGTATTTCAACCAGGAAAGGTTTTAAGTTCAGTCATTTGATACGTTTTCTCTCTGCAGTTTAAATCGGCTCTTTTGCTAGAATCTGCTGTGGCAATGAAGCACATAACAGGCATACATAATATCTTGCAAGGGAACATACAGAGCAGGATCAATGCAGTGTAGGAGCTTTGGGAGGAGCATTTGAGTGTGGATTCCTCGGCCTCACTGTAGCACAAAGTGGCACCAATCCAGAGGGTCTATTCAGCTCATCTGCACAGAGCGACAAGGGCATGAAGCTGCTATGTTAAGGGACAAGAAGACAAGATTAAAATAAAACAGCAAGTCAGGGGATATAAAAGCTATGTGCAGAGGGCAAACAATGAGAAAATAACAAAACTGTCACCAAATGGGGACACATGCAGAAACAGCATATAGAAGAGGCAATCATGCGCCTACAGTATTTGTAAATCGGCAATTCTTGTCGCTCGATTTCGAAATAACCAAGCCTAGAAATAGAAATCTCATAAGCTGGGTGTCATTCGGAATCACTGTCTGTCCTCGTATTGTTTGCTAGCAGCTTCTTCTTTTATCACGGCTTGTTTGTCTGCTTCCTTTCTTGTCTTTTCTCGGACAAATATGTTGACTGTAGTTCAGCAATCTTTTGGAAAGTCTCAGTGAAACTGCTACATGGAAGGAAGGACAACACTGTGTATTGTCAAAATATTTGCCGGTGTCAGGACATGCTACTTTCTTACAATTACTCCAAAAATGAACAAATTTAAGCTCAGCCCTTGCAATTCTCAACAGAGCATTGTTACCTCCACCAAGGAGGTTATGTTTTTTCGGTGCAGTTTGTTTCTTTGTTTGTCAGCAGGATTACAGAAAAACTACTTTTCAAGAAACTTGGTTGAAGGGGGCAACATGGGCAGAGGAAGAACTCATTAAAATTTGGAGTGGATTCTGAATCACTGGGTGTAATGTACAAATTATTTTTCACATTGCGAGCTAGGTCTGTGGCAAAAAATGGACTGAATTCACCATGTGTGCTAACTTGTAAACAGAATAATGTGCAGTTGGGGTGTTGATTAGCTCAGTTGGTAGAGCTTCCGCCCCGTATACAAAGGCTCAGTCCTTGCCGTAGCAATCACAGGGTTCGAATCCGACTTGCGGCCCTTTGCGTCATGTCATTTCCCATCTCTCTCTCGCCACATTCCTGTCACTCCTCAGTTGTCTCTATACAATAAACTTGGAAAGGCCAAAAATAAAATATCTAATGTGCAGTGGCATACAACGAAACACAACAGCCACCTCAAACATCTTCTTGGCGCAGGAGTGCTGTTCTAATTTCTTTGAAAATAGGTGCCATGTGTTAGACTTAATTAGCAAGTGAAACTCCTTTGTAGTACTTTACTTGAGTATTTTAATTGTATGCTACTCTATGCTTCTAATTCATTAAATTTTACAGGGAAATATTGTTTTTATTGTACTTAACTAGATTTGGCAGCTGTAATCAGTAGTTGCTTTGGAGATGAAGATGTTACAAACCCATAATGAGTACATACAATAAATTAATGATAATAATCCAATGGTATAATCAATAATAATAAAAACACTGACAGAGCTGCATGGTGAGTATTTTAAAAATGTGGCATTGATGCTTTTACTTTCATCAAACATTAAAAACAGTATTCTTCATCCTGGTCATAACTCATGTGTAAACCCTTCTGTGTGTGTCTAAAGCTTCTTCTCTGCAAAACTTCCAGGAGCAAATCTAAAATATGCAAATGGCCATTTTAAATCGGAGGGCAGTGCATTGTCTTATTTATTCTATTAATGGTGTCAGCAAACGGATGGAATCCAATCAGAGTTTTTATTTGATTTTTTTAGCTCAGTTGTGGAGGCAATTTGTTCATGAAGTGGATTTACTGGAACAATACCATATCTAATAATTCTATTATGCATTATATGGTACTTGGTGATAAATTTGACTATTTTCTTGGACGTACAGACAGTAATCAGGATTCTGTGCAGAAATGTAGCATGTGTGGCTGCAGGACTCAAAAAGCAGGAAACAATCACTTCACGTGTAAAAGGCACTTGTATGTCATCCATGTAAATCAAAATCATTTTTCCAGTTGATTATATAAGTGGGCTGACATACTTTTTTTTACATAGCATTACATAGCAGAGTTATTTAGTGAAGATTGTCTGATGTAAAGACAGTCTTAAATTATGAAGCAGAGATGATGTGAAATGATTGGTCCATTATTCAAATTTGATAAGCAATCAATCATTTGAATAATTTATGTGCCAAAAATTCATAAGTTCCAGCCTCTCAAATGTGAATATTTCCTGGTTTTCTTTTCTTTACTGTTCTTTCCGATAGTTAATTGGATTTCTGAACATTTAGGCAAAACAAAAAATACAAATATGTCAACTTCAGGCTCTGAAAGTGTTGAGTGGCATTTATTTTTTACGATTTTATAGAGCAAACAATTGACTGATTAATCAAGAGAGTAATCAGCAGATTAATTGCTGTAAATATGCCCAGATTTCTCAGTCTCTGAGTGCCAGTTGTCAAAGCTGATATTAGATGAAACAAACATTAATTACATGTACTTTTACTTCTCCAGTCCCGCCAGTCATTTTTTTTTATGCAAGAAACTTGTTACTCCTCAATTAGCAAGTAATATTCAAAGCTGCACTAACCATTTGCTATTTTAATTTGAAAAACAAAACAAAACACACATTTAACCATATTGCAACAAGTGTTGTGGGTTGATTATGTTTTTGAGGGGAGCTATTTAAATGAAAAACAGCAGTAGTTGGTAAAGGTAACAATCAATCTTCGAAGCGTTCATTCAACAAGTGACGTGCGTGACTTACACAACACCATCATAATGCTAATGTTCTCCTTCTTGTTTAGGGAAGCTCTTACAATTAAAGTTTATGGAGCTGCAATAGTTTGTGCTTCTAAATTCTTCCTCGCTGAAAGTTTTAAATGGGATGTAATTGAGAAGACCATCTTTGCATGCAGACATAATTATAATATGCAAATGCTCCCCCTGTTTACGACAATACCCTCCATCCCCCTTGATGAGATGCGACCAGAAACCCCTGGGGCTGTGGAGACTTGGTTTAGGCGTCCAGTGGTGGAGACAGAGCTGACTCCAATGAACTCAGGCTGTCAATAATTATGCCAGCATCCCGACAAGAGTTGCACAGGGGCAGCTAGCAGTTCACTGCCTGCACCGTCTAATTGGCGTTTACATTTTCCTGACAAAGTCATGTCCGGGAAATATCCTTACAATGCACCCGTTCTGGGCAGTTGTTTTTCTAAGAGGACAGACTCGAACGTTATTTGTATTCCACCACTGCTGTCAATGTCACATTCAAAGTATGTTTGGCTTCAACTAACTTGTCCTGTAACTGTAATACGGAGCTGCCACCAATACTTATTTATTATTATTTCAAACTGCTGATTCTTTTTTAGCAATAAAATGTCATTTACTAGTAGAATATTTATCCAGAACCTTAGCTTATACATATTTATATAGTTTGTTTTGTTTGATCAGCAGTCCAAACTGCCATAGATGACTTTAGAAAATCATGAAATATTTACGTTTTATTTTAAATAACTCAAACTGTGGTGTCACAGCATCCTAGTGATCAAACCGAATGCCATACTGTTCTTGTAACGTCCCTCATTCCACCTCCTACCATTCCCCTCTATACTGTCTACCATTTAAATAAAAAATGTCCCAAAAATACTTAAACTTGAATATGACTAATATCTCTTTGAACTGATGGGACAAAACGTCTAAATGTTAAATTGTAGGTTTGAAGTTTTTGCCATTTTGGCTTCGAAAACACTCACTCCATTAATAATTTGGACCAAGAAAAGTCAAAACATTGTGAAAAATGGCCTGGCTGGTTCCCAAAACTCAAGATCAATCATCTTCAAATGGTTTATTTTGTCTGACCAACACTCCAGTTTACATTCACATAAAACAAGAAAGGCAGGTTTCCTCACAGCTCCCAGAAAGTCCAACCCTTCATCCGAGCCAAACAGAGTTGTGGTGGGCAGGCTGCTACAGTTGCCATGAGGAACTGTTATGGAACAACTTGGAAACACGCTGACTAACACTAACACTCTAGTGAAACTGGGTGGACCAATCCCACGCTCAGCGGATAAATGTGATTACAGAAACATCCACAATGAACCTACGACTGGTGACCTTTGAGGAAAGAAACTGTTTAAGTATAAGTCATACTTAAAAAACGATTAATCAGTTAGTCAGCAGATTCTGTTTATTGACTAATCACTTCAGCTTTACTGTAATCTCCTATAATGGACTGTAATCTCTTATAATGGACAGTGGTGGTTCTTACAAAAAGATCATCTGAGCTGCCACGTAAAAGGAAGCTATTGTCACCACGTTATGATGTCAAGATGACATCAAGTCATATTTCATTCTCAATGTAAGATGGCAGATAATAGCATATTCCTGTACAGTTTAATGATGGTAGTTAACACTCGTGTGCGTACGTTATTCTCACAGAGATGATCATCTTATTTCAGTTATTTTAAACCGGGGTGTGTGTTTGCCTCATGTGACAGTTCTCAGATTGATGAGACACTCTTTGCCGCCTCGAATTTCTTCCGGTTATTTAATTCAGAGGCTATCCAGGACAATTCATAGATGCCCTAATTAATATTTGAAAAAGCAAAACAGTTTTTCTCTTGGCTGTTCCTCTTTTTTTGTTGTAGTTTGTAGTTTGATGGGCTTCTGATTTCATGGATTCATGGCATATTCTTCGAAGTTGTGAAGATGTCTTATCGTCCTCACAGCTGTCTGCCCTGTTGGATGTGCAAACTGGATGCAATGTGTTAAGAATGCAGCAGGAAGGTGTTTCACAGTCAGAAATAGCACGAGCTGTTTGAGCCGCCATCTTTCAGCTTCGACTTGATCCTTACAGCATTGTTTATCATGCTCTTTTCGCTCCTTCTTTGATCAGCTGATTTCACAAACACTTGATTTCGTGCTCTTTTTTTATAGATCTCTGCTGTGAATGTATGAACCATATGATCATTTTTAAGAAGAGTTATACTTTTGTTCAAGTACAAGCACACATTTATACTTCTGACCCTGAAAGAAAAAAGATATAGTCGTCTTTGTTTTTCCCCTCCTGAGCATTTACTGCTTTCTGCCTTTGTTCAGTATGTTAGCCTGTAAATTGATGTTTCTGTGTGTATTCTCCTGTGTTTATGTTTACTGTATGTGTGTGGGCGGCCGTGTGTTGTAATGTGCTCACATGGACATGCCATGTGAAGAACTGTGCTTAAATTTTGGGGGGAGTATTGACTCTTTGGCTTATCAAAAGTCAAGGATAACTTTTGATAATCGTATATAAAAAAATGTTTTTTTGCTGGTTCAGCTAAAGCCTGATCAATTTTGGATCTTTTCTTTGTTACGATATACGCTGTGAAAAACGTCTAATCAATGCTTGTTATAAGCATTATGTCGAGCAGCCTTATTGATTATTTTTCCATCTGAAATGCCAGAAAATAGTGAAAAATACATGCCTGCCACAATTTACCTGAAACCAGTGAGCTCTTCAGTTACTTTCTTTATCTAACTGATGGTCCAAAATCCCCAAAATATTCTATTTAGAAGGATGTGATAAAAATAATCCTAACATTTGAGAAGTTGGAACCAAAAACCGACATTTTCTCTTAATATTTACTCAATTAACTGACTTAAACAATTTATCGATTATCAAAATTGTTGTTGAATAACTGGCTCATTGTTTCAGCTCAAGTTGCCATCACCTTTTACCCAGTTTGGTCCAGTGTCTGAGGCAAGGGGACAATCACTACATAGCCAGATATTATAAATAGAAAAATTTACAACCTTTATTCAAGATAAACGATGCAGTTAAGGTCTGAATGGGCACCTTGAGACAAAGAAACATACTCAACTCCCACCGATACAGGAAGTAACCCTCCATAAACCTAAGAATACAGTATATGTCTGTAATAAATAAAATCTAAACACCCCCAGTACAAGCAACACTGGCCAGAATACACATAATAATCAATAAGAAGGATTGCTCCAAACCTCAGGGAGGGACCTCTCACCTAAAGGACGCATCAGACCCCCTATAGTCACTACTAGAAGTCACAAACAGCAAACCCCCCCTCCTCCCCGACTGTAACTGCCATAAAAAAGCAGAACTTTTTGTTTCTTAATGCTTGTTTTCCCGCCCACTCTAATACACCTCTAATACATATGAGAGTCATCAGGCATTAATGTCCACAGGGAGAGCTATTTAGCTGTCAAATACATCTCAAACATCTACTAAGCATGTTAGACAGAAGCAAAATTACTTTGTATTTTCAGTTGTTCAATGCAGTTGTTAAATATAAATACATATATCAGGGAATTAATGATATTATTTCTACAATTTGCTGTTTTGCAAAATGATTTAGCCCCATGCAAAGCTTTTACCCCGACTAGTTTGAGAATTAAATGTATTTATTGTCAAAAGACAGGGTGTGCTTGTGCTGTGATGACTGACTAAAATTTGATCTGATCTTTCTCATGCTGCTCAGATCTCCTGTTCAGGTTGTTTCTGCACATCTGCAGGCTTTTTAAAACCAGTCAGACATGTAGTAATTCAGCCTTTTGTAGCCAAAGGCAACAAATGTCAAAGGCAGCTCGATGGAGTTCAGGCTGTGGGATGGATCCAAATTTATCAAACTTAGCGTTTGTATAGAGCATACTGTTGACAGGTTCACTGTCAGGATGTCAGGTACACTCCTGGGGTGTCTTAGGGGTTTAAATCTTTAAATCAGAACAAATTATAATGCTAATCTCACTATATACAGAAGTAAATAAGGACTGACTTAAACTGGAGTTAAAAACTAAAGTTTACTTGTAACTAAAGCCCTCTAAATACTCAGAAGTATGCAGATATAGTTTGTTTATATTTGCATGCTTAACGGTCTGTGATATATATTATATATATATATCTATAATATATATTATAATATATTATTATTATATAATATATTATTTGACTCTATTTTATATTTTATATAATTGTTTGCATGGGTGTATGTAAATGTGTGATTTATATTTGAGATAATTTGGCTTCTGAATATGTCAAAATGTTAATACAACTTATTATATATACTTAATATATGAGAAATGCATGTGCCTAAGTCATCCATCTAAGTAATCCCCTGTGAAAGGCTGTGCCTCTGCATGACTAGACAAAAGAAACAAACCTAAACTCCAGTTCACCTTGTTGTTCTCTCCTGTATATCGATTTAGTGGCTGCCGCTAATATTAAGCAATAAAACAGAAATAGAAATGTGAGGCGGAGCTGCCCTTTCCCGTGAATTTCACTCAGCCCATTCATACATCTGTTCACGTCCCTTTTCACCTCCCCAGCACCCATTAGGCCTACGATTGAAGCCTTGCTTTTCGGGCAGCTCAACATCATCTTAATGCGATTCAAAGACCTACATTCTGCACCAGAGTTGCCGTGGCAACAAAGTCCCCGTCGCACCCACCCCCACCCCCACCCTTTCCACGCACACACACACACACACACACACACGCTCTCACCCCCTCCCCGAGATGCTGAGAGATCAATAGAGTATCGTCGACGGTGTGGCAGGAAATGCTCCAGCACAGATGGTCCTCTGAGAAACCATGAGCTTTGTGGCCTAGTTAGCGTCTGAAAACTAACACAATCAGGCAAGGTCACTATCATATTGAAATTTAACAAACTTGGGAAACAATATTAGGTTAAAGCTGAACTGAAAGATCACAGCACTGTTGAAATCCTCTCACCATGCAGCTCTCGCATAGTAGCCCATTTAACAGGAAGTATGATCTGCACTGCTGTAGCCTACTTTATTGTTTTAGCTTTCCCGGCGTCTTTTAAAAAAGGAAATCTTGGGAATTAATTTAGACAAGGCAAGCACAGTGTGCTGCCAACAATAAAGGAGCGTTACTAAATAAATAAATTCTCTCTGGGGGTTTGGAAATGTTCAGTGTACCACCTAGTGTGTGTGTTTTTTCGCACATGGAAAGATTTTTGTCATGCATTCTTTGTTGAATGAATTGCAACGGAGAAATATTTTTCAATTTCAAAGAGTTAAGGTGGTTTTCTTTTCGATATGGAGGTTATAGCCAAGCCTGCAGCGTCAGAACAAAGACGGAGGGTTCAGGTGAAGGTTTAGGTCCGGTGTCTGTTTCTGAAATGCAGTCAAATAGTCCACGGTAATACAACCGTCAGTGTTGAGTCAATTTGATTAACAACCTTCGAGAAACATTTCCCACTGGTTTGAACTTATGCTTCAAGCTGTTCCATTTCCCTCAGAATATGACATCAGACAAACACAGATTTTAATGAGAGCTCTGATTGGACAGCGGTATTTCATAGTTAACGAGGTACCCTGTTGTCTGTCAGGTAGTAGCCAGCCAGCAGTGTGAATGTGTGTGTGTGTGGGTGTGTGTGTGTGTGTGTGTGCAAGAGACAGCAAATGGAAAAGCTGCTGGGGATTTTGAGGTTGATGTAAAATGACAGAAATGCACTCCAAATTTCTACCTTCTCTCGCTAGCTTGAACATACATACTGTAACAACTCTTATCGGTTTGTTTAGTTCGAGATGTGGGGGAGTCTTTGTGCAAAGCATATGAATGAGGCAGCTAAAGCTTGGTGGAGAGATGGAGGAAGAGGAACTTGGCTTGTACTTTATTTCTGCGATGAAATTTAACGTGGCATTTAAAATATTCCCTTTAAATTAACATTTATTACTATATTTTTAATATCATTCAGGGCTATTTGTACTGTGAGAATTGGATGCTTTTGCTTTGCGCCCAGTGGGGGGACAAAATCGGTGGTGTTAAGGACGTCAGCATCACCTCGACATGGTGAAACCTAGACGAAGAGGTTTTAAAATTAGTCGTGAGGAGGATCAAAAACAGACTGCTTCAGGTTTAAAGCCTTTCCTGTGTGAGTTAAAATAATTATAGTGGACCTCTAAAGAAAAAAAAGAGGCACTGTCGTTGACTGACATATTGAATCGGGCAGGGATCAGAGGTGTTACCCTGTGGGGTTGGATGGGTTAGTGGGCTATAAACCTAGAAAAGAGAAAGTCAGTTGTCATTCGCTTTACTTTGTGATGCTAACAGGCTCTCTCGTCAACAGCGAAGCTTAAGGCATAAGCAATCAGGACGGATGCCAAAGAGGGCAAAACCACAGACAATATGGCGTCAGCGCATCTCCGTTTATGTTCCACTGAGGTCTCTTATAGTTATTATAGCAAAGGATCACTTTTTATTCCTGTCACCACAGGCGTGTTCTCTCCGAGACTAAAATCAATACCTCTAAATGGGAATCAGAGAATCATCCTTGATGCCTCCATCGGGTGGACTCGAAAAACAAGCCGGAATATTTCCCGCAGTATTCACCTTTACTTTTTGTTGCTGCGATTTACATGACAGGTTTCTGTCTAATTTTGCGGTACATCTCCGGAAGTCCAGACAGAGCAGAGAGCATGAAAAGGTCAAAGAAATCCTTGAGCAGTGCTGACAAGTGCCCTTTTCTACCTTTAATTCTCCACGCTGATGTAGAATTTCACAGCACCCTAGCCGTGTTGTATGCATACACAGTATGTAGTTACCTAATATAGGGAAACTGTCTTGTGAACATTCAAGAAATGATATGGTTCAGTAGTGATGCAGCCTGGTGGCACAAAAAAACATTCTATTATCTCCATTAAAAGGCTACGGAGACATGTGTTTCTGACAGTGTTGGTGCAGCCTTTCATCATCCCAGGTGCCATTATTTCATAAAAGCTCTATTTCATTTTGTGATTGATACCTTGCTGGCAGTCTCAGCAATCTTGGTCAGACTCTGGAATCTTTGCAGCAGGGTCTCATAAAGGCTCTGATGTTGTTTATTCATTCAAATCTTTTTTTTGACTCTGTATCACTTATTTTCCTTTTTTTCTTTCTTTCTACAGGACCTGGAAACTGATCGACAATGGAGCGGCTGGTTGTGTGCGTGCTGCTGTGTGCAGCTTTGGTGAAAGGTTACAGCTGCCCCGGCCGTTGCATCTGCCAGCACCTCTCCCCAACTCTGACTCTGCTCTGTGCTAAGACCGGTCTGTTGTTTGTGCCCCCCACCATCGACCGCAAGACCGTCGAGCTGCGTCTCACCGACAACTTCATCACCATCATCCGCAGGAAAGACTTTTTCAACATGACTAGTTTGGTCCACCTCACCTTGTCACGTAACACCATCAGCCAGATCACCCCCCACGCTTTTGTTGGCCTGCGATCCCTGCGGGCGCTCCACATGGATGGAAACCGCCTCAGCGTGATAAAGCCAGACCACTTTAAAGGCCTCATCAACCTGAGACACCTCATCCTCGGAAACAACCAGATCCACCAGGTGGACTCTACCTCCTTTGATGAGTTTGTTTCCACCATAGAGGACTTGGATCTGTCCAATAACAACCTGCGCGGCCTTCCCTGGGAAGCGATAGCCAGAATGACCAACATTAACACTCTCACGCTGGACCACAATCTGATTGACCACATCGGAGCAGGGACTTTCACGCTGCTCACCAAGCTGGTCCGCCTGGACATGACATCCAACAGACTGCAGAAGCTGCCGCCAGACAGTCTGTTCCAGCATGCACAGGTCCTGTCTGATGCCAAGGGCTCCAGCTCCTCTACTTTAGCTGTGAGCTTTGGCGGAAACCCTCTTCACTGTAACTGTGAGCTGTTGTGGCTCCGCAGGCTGACAAGGGAGGATGATTTGGAGACCTGTGCCTCGCCAGAGCACCTCATGGACAAGTATTTCTGGTCCATCCAAGAAGAGGAGTTTATCTGTGAGCCTCCTCTGATCACCAAACATCTTTCCACAAAACCCTTTGTGATGGAGGGTCAGGGTGTGACTCTTAAATGCAAAGCTGTGGGTGATCCAGACCCAGATATTCATTGGCGGTCACCAGACGGCAAGCTGGTGCATAATAACTCCCGCACCATCTTGTATGATAATGGCACCCTTGATATTCTCATCACCACACTGAAGGACAGCGGGGCATTTAATTGTGTGGCATCCAATGCCGCAGGCATCGCCACAGCTGCTGTTGAGATCAACATGATCCCCTTACCCTTGTTTGTTAACAACACAGGCCACATGCGCGAGGACCCCGGGCTCTCAGACATCACCACCTCCACCAAATCTGGCAATGACACGAAGGGCTACGACAAGCAGGACAGGAGGGTGATGGTCACCGAGCTGACCTCCTCCTCCGCAGTGATCCGTTGGCCATCTGAGCGCCACATTCCCGGCATAAGGATGTACCAGATACAGTACAACAGCACGGCGGATGATACTTTGGTGTACAGGTAAGCTATGGCAGAGGGGGTATCTGGATGGAGTAGGGGGTGGGGGACAGGAGGAAAGGTGAGACATCTGGAGTTGCCATCTGCTGAATGACACAGTGGTACATAAAGGAAGATTGACAGATCCCAAAGATGCAAAATAATTAAGTACATCCAAAAATAAACCCCTATAGAGTACTCTGGGGGATAAACTGAGGAATATTTTTCCGTAAATTAAAATCCTCTGTAATATGCTTAAAATGTACTTTTTGGTCTCTGAATAGACTGTGGTATCCACTACTTAAAAGACCTATTCAGCATCATTAAAACATAATATGACAATAAACAATATCATGAGGGCCAACTACTTCGCTGCTTGTAACTGTTTGTATCATTAGGAAGTGTCTGCAATAATTGGTTGAAACACGCAGTGTGATTAGATGTGGTTATCTAATGATGAGCGCTTGGTTGCGGTGGTGGAAGGAGTATTGAGATCCTTTACTACAAATATCAACAATACAAAATAAAAGGTACTACTTTACAAGCAGACATATCTAAAGTATCAGTATCAAAAGTCAAAGTACTTGTTCCACAGGAAAAATGAGTGATATTTGACACCGACCAATGTGTATTAATGTGTCAGCAGCGTTTTACTGTTGTAGCTGTTTGAGGTTGGAGCGAGTTTTTAATTACTACATTTACAGCTGCTTTACTCCAATCTGAGGGTCAGGTCATTTTCAAAGGGTGACAAAATAAATCTGAGGAGTTGTGAAATGATTAATGGGAGAGAAAAGGTAAAAAAAAAAAAAAAAGTTCTTTGAGGATGTTTTAGTTTTTCAGACTTTTCTCTAATGTTTTTTTTTTAATACTTGGTAATTTAACCTTTTTGGGCCTTGATAATATTTGGAATGTAAAAAAACAAATCTAATAAATAACGAGTGACCACAGCTGTCAGATTAAATGCAAACATAAGCGGAAGAATAAAGTGGAACTAATGGAAAAAAGTACCTCAAAGGTACTTGAGTAAATGTAACTTAAAAGTAATATCACTCATCATCCAAAATATATTTACTTTCAGATTCAGTTTTATTTTTATATTTTATCCTAAAGCATTAACGTGATCAGTTGCAGTCGAGGTGGATCATATTATATTATATGTTTATATAATCAGATTTTCTCATATCACAACAATTGCTTGGTTGCAAAAAAGAATACTGCACTGTCCATATACTGTTTAAGTTTATGTTGCAGGTGTAAGCGTGATATAAAAAAATGCAGATGTAGTGCTGAATGAGCTCACTCTTTTTAAAACAGTGAGTAAAACATTTGCAAACCATATTAATATACAGTGTTGAATATGAGAATAAGTTTGATGAGGTCTTTATGCAATCCGTGATGCACGTGAGCTGAATCTGGTATAGGTATTTCAGGATTTATGTATTCATAGAGCGAGTTAATAATAGTGGTCGACTTCCTTTCTCTTTTTTTTTAAAGGTTTTATCACATATAATGAGTCGCTCTCCTGTATAATTTTCTCATCCGGTTTAGGCATGGAGCTGAGTGTTGTTTTGTCTTTAGGTGGTACATTATTACCTACAAATGATAACCATCAAAGCCCCCCTTAGGGAAAAGGAACAAGCTTCTAATTATATTAACGCCAATGTTGACCTGAGGACAATGCCTTTCTCCATTGTATTTAGACTCATGTAATCTTGCTGATGCCAACAAAATGTGACCTTAGGTATTCACACATCAAAACTGCCTTCAACGTCATGCGTCACTTGTCCTCCAGCCTGCAGCTGTTGTGGCGTATTCTTTAGACAGTGAGCCTCCTCCGCCTTGTTTATCACCTTGCGGTTTACCCTTGCTGTCATTTCATGCACAAACCCGGCAGAGCAACTTCTCATTGCTATAACATATTCTCTCATAAGTCAACTTTAATGAAGTGGTGCGCTTTTTATGTCGGCCTAAGAGAATGAGTGATATTTAATGTGAGCGCTGCTTGTTGTGTGGAACTGACACCTTTGTGTGATTTAATACACCCTATGTAAATCAGTAAATGTGGGCGTTGTAATTCAGATGATTAATCATCTACATCTTCACCACTGCGCTATGTTTCTTTTCTCCGCAGAATGATCCCATCCACCAGCAAGAACTTCTTAATCAATGATCTGGCCGCAGGGCGGGAGTATGACCTTTGCGTGCTGGCGGTTTATGACGACGGCATCACATCGTTAACGGCCACACGTGTGGTTGGCTGTGTGCAGTTCAACACGGCCAGTGAGGTCAGCCAGTGCCGATTCATGCACAGCCAGTTCCTGGGAGGCACTATGATCATCATTATTGGTGGTATAATTGTTGCTTCAGTGCTGGTTTTCATTATCATCCTGATGATTCGTTACAAGGCCTACAGCAGCCCAGAGGACAGCAAGACTAAGGTCAGCTCCAGCATGCACTCCCAGACCAATGGTAGCCAACAGCGGCTCCAGCGCTCCACCTCCAAGCAGCCCTCTGATGAGGGCCAGCGTGAAGCCCAGGCACCCAAAGAGTGCATGGCACTGGTGCTTAGGGTGGACAATGAGAAGAGGGAGGATCCAGCTTCCACCACTGCCATCCTGGAAGTAGAGCTGCCTCCCCTGACTGTAGACAAGATGAAGCGAAGAACCAGCCTAGATGCGCAGCGCTCTGGCCCCCCATCCGAGGACACGCAGACGGACAGTAGCCTGACAGGCTCAACCATGTCCCTGTGTCTCATAGGCCCCAACGCTGGAACCAAGGAAGCTCCTAGGCTCAAGGACAAGAAAAGTGCTCTGGCCAACATGGGATTGCTCCCTAATGAGCTGGCACGAACTAGGCACAGATTCTCTTTTGACGGAGGGGATTACTCCATTTTTCAGAGTCATAGTTACCCGCGTAGAGCGAGGACGAGGTGGCACAAGTCCACCAACCAGCTCAACATGGAATCGTCATCGCCACTCGCCAACAGGAGAGTTACGTTCAGCAGCACTGAGTGGATGCTTGAGAGCACAGTCTGAGGGAAAAGCAGTGTAGCCGGGGGGAGAAAAAATA
This sequence comes from Larimichthys crocea, assembly GCF_000972845.2. NCBI lineage: Eukaryota > Metazoa > Chordata > Actinopteri > Sciaenidae > Larimichthys > Larimichthys crocea. The sequence continues at coordinate 21,200,755 of NC_040017.1, forward strand.
ATATATATACGGCTCAGCCACACACAAACGTACACATGTAAAAACACAAATACGTCTACATGCCATATGACACACACCTCTCTCTTGCACACAGCAAACGATGAACACACACACACACATTTACTTACACATGCAAACTTTCTGTGAGTTGCTGGAGAAGAACGCAGTCTCCCTTCATCCTGCCTCCCCATCATACTCCCAGAGAGGTTTGTTGGCCATGTCCTTTCTTTATGCAGCAGTGCCTTATTCTAAAAAAAATGTACGAATGGAGGATGCTGCTCACTGTAGTCATAAACCTTCCTCTCTATCATTGCCTCCCGTCCTGATAATGGGAAGCATTGCGTTGGATTTTTAATTTTTCTCATTTTTCTGTGACATGCCAAGGGAGTATGGTGTTTGGATGTGACTGTTTAATTGTTTTAAAAAAAAAGAAGAAAATGAGAAAAAAAAAACAACAACAACAAAAAAAAAAACTTCATCATAACTGTAAAGTGAAACAGCCAGGTATCCTGTTATGTCAATCATGTTTTGGGTTCTTTCAACAGAAAAGAAGAAAAAAACAACAACAAAAAAACAAACTTTTGCACAGAAGACACGAGATACAAGGACAAGTATCACCACCAGTCTATACAATAATAATAATGAGAAAAAAAAGAAGAGGATTTTACACATGCCGATTTCTAATGTTAGCATAGAGAGGATGGACCTGGAAACCAAGCGCGGATTCCTCTTTGATGGTCGGACTGTATGATGTTAAATAGGTATTGTTCCAGATGTGACTGTATATTAATCGGTACTGTATCTGGCTGGTCTAGATAAAAAGACAACAAACAAAAAAGACATATATAAGTATATTAAAACATTGGTGTATGTGTACTAACTATGTAAGTAAGTAAGTCATATGTTACATGACTTTTTACAAAGCATTTGGGTGTTGGCTGCAAGTTTTTACATTAAAAACCTGTGTCATCACACCTCTCCCTATTTAGTATGTCAAAGTTTGGACCATTTATCCCCTCATGAAGGGTATTAAATTTTTTTGTGTGGGTTAACTGTATCTGTGGCGTTTTCTTCTTGTGCTTTAGGAGCAGCTGTGTGTGTGTGTGTGTGTGTCCACTGCAGGAAGGGCCACACAAATTGAGATGATAAATATTTGATTCCTGAGTACTATTTATAAGACTTCTGTGAAAGCTGCACGGCGTGCATGGAGCAGAGTGGGTCGGGAGTGTGTAGGACGGCGGATGAATGTGATAACTGGACGTGACGCTGAATTTCAAAAGCATCCAGCTGTTATTAATAATGATGTAAGGTCTGTTGGTCCCACTAGGGGGGGACAAAGTGCTGTAAAGTGCAGAATAGATGGCAGACATGCAGCGGTGAGGACACTTAAATGACAGTAATTAACAGAAACCCTATAAAGCATCCTGCATTTAGGTTTCTGCTTCTACTCAAGCAGACTGGAGGTTTTTAATTTATTTAAAACTCATTTATTTAGCACCTAAACAGTTAATAAATGCTTTATTACACATTATATTGTCCTTGTAAGCAGCGATAAAGAGGATATATATGATGTTTGTGCAGCAATATGACCATTTAATGATATTTAAATACACAAATGAACAAATGTGTTTAAAAACAAACGTCTTTTAACTATATAGACACATGAAACAAATCACTCACGGCAAGTTTAAACCAGTTTTGAGCTTTCAGGCATATCTCCTGGCCTTCATCAGCAGATTGTGTTGGCCCAGTTGTCAAGGGAAGTGAGAAAGACATGTTGGTAAATAAATAAATACTTCCCTGATAAATATGTGAAGACATTCATTAACTGTTTATGCAACAGTTGCAGGTGCTTTGTAAGAGGAGTCACAGTAAAAATGTACTCATATCCGCTTAAAACTATTATAATGTCTTATGAACCATTATGTACTGCGTATAAATGCTTAACACAGGTTATTACTGACAGTAGGAAAAGATATGATCAGAGCGGAGGAAGGATATTTGTTTGCTGCTACAGAAACCACCCTCTCCTTCTCATTACAGCTACTTAGGACATGCTGAGATGAAACAGAGCTGCCTGGACAGCAAAGAGATAAAACACGGGAGGAGAGAGAGAGAGACAGAGAGAGAGAGAGAGATAAGTCACACTGGAGAATTTCAATCCTCTCAAATCTCCTATTTGCATTCTCAGTGACGAAGAGGATTGAGTCTAAGAACGGGGTCATCCCTTCCTTTTTTCCCCCCTCATCACACTTAGCCAGTTTCCATCTGAAAACATTTTACATAACCTGAACTGCTTCTTTTTTTTTTCCAAGCTCAAATGTCAGGGTTTAAATGCTCAGCTGTCAATTTGTGGTTGCACAGACTTTTCAACCCCTATCTATGTCCTCATTAACTACTGATGTTTTCCAGTCTAGAGATGTTGCTGCTGACCATTTCTCACAGCAGGAGAAGTGTTTCTGTCTTCTTCGATCCTTAACCATTATTCAACACAAAATCTGCTTAGGCAGGAGCAGGCTGAGATTTCACCCAGTATTCAAAATTGGCCAGGGCAGTCAAACTAGCTAACACAGGGAGTAGAGCGAAGCGTGTTGTGTCTCATCAGCAGTTCTGAGTGACTGGGGGAAAAAAAAAAAAGTGCCCAGACTTGGTGAGGCTGAGGTTCATTCCGCAGAGGATCCCATTATATGTTTAATGCATAGTAATGTACGTTTGAAAAGCCCAATTTGAACATAGTTCAATGCGTATGAGGCTTATCCATGCCAACCACGCTGTCTGCCTCCGACTGTGCTGAAAGTCAGACGCTGATGCAAAATTTCTGTCTGTTTTTTTCTGTGCTTGGTTGATGTTATCGTACTTAAATATGACCCCTGCAGAGAACTGCAAACTCACCTCATGTTTCCATCTCAAATGGGGCCTTTAGTTTCACATTTAAATGGAAGTATTGTGTCTCCTAAAACATCAAACATTACAGCGGTTTCTGTGCAGTGAAATGCTCCGACTGTAGCAAACTATTCAAAATGTAAATAAGGACAACCCGGGCATGAGTAAAAATCCAACATGATGTTTGGCAGATAACTTTTACTATGTTAACTTAGTCTAGTTTGGTAGCATAATAGCATTTGTTAAGGGGGTAAACAACAACAACAACAACAACAATAAAGTAACTAGATACAACTATGCAACTTCCCCAGTGTAAAGTTTATGTTTAAATATGGATTAGGGCATTATTGAATGATAACTTTTTTTGTGAATTTAAGACAAATCTACAGACACAAATAAATAAAGCAGAGTAAAATAAGATGTATTTTGGGGAGTTTTCTATCCCCTAGTCTAAAAGAAGACATATTATGGAAGCAAAACAGCCCAAACTCTCAAAATTGACCAATGCATGAATGCAAAAAAAGAAGATATTTTTGCCTGAAGTTATTTGGCCCTCAGGATGTATTATAATTCATGAATTACAATGAATCTTGAAGGCGGCATGAATGTCTGGACTAAATTTAATGGCAATCCATCCAATATTTTTTATTGAAAAATCAGAAGATCGGCAAAGTTCTGGAAGCAAAAAATGTCAGAACAAAATATTCTGCCAGTCCACCACGTGTTGAGATGTTTCAGTCAGGACGAAGCTAGGAGTATGTCTGATAATCCAGCGCCGGTCCTGGCCACATTTGCGCCCTGGGTGAACATTGCCCACATTGCCCATAGCTAAGACCGGCCCTGTGATAATCACTTGCAGAGACTTGCGGTGAAAGAAGTTAGCAAAGAGTCTTGCTCTGCAAAGAGGTGTGGCTTCAGTATGAGTTGCACTTTTCATTATTTAAAATGTGGCAACAACAAAAAATTACAATTAATTCATGATTCTATTTTATAAATAAATTGTCTTAAGTTGATGTATTCAGCTAAAACACACTCTGGATTTTGCCCTCTCACCAAATGCTTATTAACCTTGACAATATGTTTAAAAAAGCTCCGTCGATACTGATTTGACCAGCCCAATTTTGCTTTTTTCCATTTCCAAGATTTGGGCAGTTGCAGCCAAGCTCAACACAACCCACTCTCTGCTGCTTAGAGGAAACACTTAGCCTGTTGACACAGACTCAGCAAAGTGCTTCGGGCTTTTCCAGTACAAACACACACAGATACACGCGCTTTCAAAATGGTTTACCAACACTTTTCTTCAGCATCAGATTATCTAAAAAAAACAAACCCTGATGGCTCACGCCTACTACTTGTTAGCAGGTTTATTTAGACTTTGTCTGTTTGAAAAAAGGCTGAATACAGATGTAGTCTGACAGGTGTGATAGGAAGAAACTGACCAGCAGCACAAGAACATGATGTTAATATGGCTTGATGAAGAGAACTGTTTACCAGGGCGTTGTGTTGAACCTTTATGTTCAGGGCTATTTTTGATGTTATTGAATCTTTTTTTTTTTCTCAGGCATCAAATTCACATTACCTCAGCAAAAAGAGCTCACGGGCTGGATGGAAGCCTGCAGCTCCTCAGTTACAGAGCCGAACCACTGAGTGCTCTTTGACTAGAGCAGTCAAAGAGCACTTCTGCAAATCACTAAAGTAATTCACTTTGATCGTGAATAGCAGCTTATTAAGGTATATCTCCTGCATCATAATAAGACTTGAGTGTTCAAACTGGGACAGGACTGCGGCACGGTCTTTGATCCCCGACGCTCACCGGTGAGGAAGCCGCCTTCTGTGCTTTTCTTTGCAAACGAATCACAAGACCTCAAATCAGAAATGGATTTTTCTCACGCTGGAGGTTGTTTCCAAGTATTAAAATATGAATTATTAACTCACTTATCTAGATTTACCACTGCTACCTCATTACATTGCTGTATATGGCTTCAAACACGTGTGAGTGTTATCTAAACAGACAGGAGGAATCTGTGACACGTAATAAAACATATTAAACTATTTATGCTTTAAGGTAAGGTTGGCAATGTGCCATATTTTTTGGTTTATACATGTCACCCGGTGCAGCAGTGTGACTCATTGATGTTATTTGCACATGGGGCGGCTGCTCTACCAACTGAGCTAAGCAACACCCCGACTCATTGATGTTTTTAATCAACAGAGGTGACTATGACTATAATTTCAACTGGTTTAATCGCATACCCCAACCTTTAAAGTGTTTTATCACGCGTCACGTATACATCAGTATCTGGAATCTGACTTTTTTTTTATTTCAGTTTTTCTTATAAATGATCAAAAGTTGCTGATGACTCATCCTGCACTCGGGGGTGTATACTAATTTTGCATCCAACAATGCCTGTGAGAGATTCTGGGAGCTGCAACATGCACATATGGCCTCACTGATTACTGTACAAAAGCACAACTTTATGGCTTTATTCGCCTATTTTGGTCAAACTGGATCACATCACATACAGAATACATTTGCTGGTTTTCTCTCTGATGTCTGAAGCTTCAGCACTCTGTGATTAGGTTTCCTGATGGACGGTTAACAGACAGCAGAACTGGGCTCAGCAGCCGGACCATGTTGGAGCAACAGATTGAGACTTTCCTGATGGAAAGATTTATAAGCAGCGAACTGCTAACTACTGTTAGCTCGGTCAGCTGTGTCTCAGCCTCAGCCCCGGGATGCCAGGGGTAAAACCTGGCAATGTAGGTCAAATATGTGGAATTATCTTCTGCATATGGCAACCTGCACGTTTATTTTATGTAATTATTAACCATATTACCAAGGTAGGCTGAAATAACCTTCAGCAGAAGGAAAGTTGCAATACTCTTTCACTTTTTTGAACCCCTAAAATAATTTTTGTACAATCCCTAAGCTATGTCAGTGATACTTGTTGGATAAATTCATTGACTGTTTGATTTGTTGAAGAAAAATACAGAATATCACCAGACTTATTGTTTTTAAAAATAATTATTTTTCCACCATTTTCAAACAACAAAAATGTTTAAAAACAGTAAAATAGATGTTTATTTTTCCACCCTCACATTGTGCTGCGTTACAAATATTAAAATTTAAAAAACTAAAAAAAAAAACTTCAATAAAAGCAAACACACATTCTGTCGTAACAGGTGTAGGAAACTGTATAATTCATCTTTACTTCTTAAATAAAATTCACTAAAGGTCTAGGTCTCCTTGTGAGGCGGACCGTCTGAGATGAGAGTCAGTGATCAAATCAATGAGCCTGCAGCCGAGAGAATTCCACATGAGGCTCGTGGTGGATGGCCCAGCATCCCTCCTCATGTTGCCTGCCGAGGTGGATGAGGTTTTGCTGAAGAGAACGCCCACAGAGAGTACCAACGGTACAGGCTTGTTGATGTCGAACAAAGTACAATACAGAACGGCTGTGCAGAGAAAAGCCCTCTGTGAAGTTAAGGCGAACAAAGGAATCAGCTGTCGTTTTTCTGGCCTTTGCACGAGCTGCCGCTCTGATCACGTCTCAGTCTCCAGAAGTTGCGCTCTCGTCACCTGCTGCTTTCCAGTTTTTCCTGCTCTTCTTTTTTGAATTTGGCCCTGAATCTGAGTCTTTGTGGGAGTCCTGTTTTCGTTTTTTGCGACTGTGAGTCCGTCTTTCTCTTTCTTCTTCATCATTACTGTCCCCTGAGCTGCTGTCCTCATCTCTCCCTCTGGTTTTTGCAGTTTTTTTGTTTTTATGTCGACTTTTAGTCCTTTTACTCCTCTGCTTCTCTTTGGTGGCACTGCTGTCATCACTGCTGCTCGAGGAAACCGCTCTTTTACGCTTTCCCTCCTCCTCTTTTTTCTTCTTTTTCTTCTTTTTCTTTCGAGAGGATTTTTTTGAACGTTTCGATAAGCTTGCTTCTGTGTCAGATTTGGACTTTTTCATTTTGTGGCGGCCGATCTTCTTTGTGGAGCTGCTTTTTTCACTGAAGAAAAAAACAAAATGAAAAATTAAATGGTGTGAAGGGAAAAATTCATCAGTTTACTTGACCTAAGGGGAACTACTCAAGTAGTGAAAACATCTTTATTATCTCATCTGGGGCTCTGGAGGAGTTCGCTAAAGTAAAAAAATAAAATAAAATAAAAACCTTCATGATGTTATCAGGGTTATCTCAGCTTCAGCTTGGAGAGCTCATTTAAACAAAAATCCTTTTAATGTTATCCTGCATTTTTTAAAACTAAAATTCAACTTGTCTCTTCTCTTATTAGTTACTTCCACTATTATTGTCCACGAATGATTTAAAATTGCAGGGTAGGGCGATGAAGCTTTATCGGCTTCTGATTGGGGGCATGCCCAAAAAAGTTGGAGAACTACTGTTATGGGAGGTGTTGTATCAAGATTTTTTGGAGCAGGATTCTCAGGATTAAAAGCCAGGATATCTCGACCTCTAATTCTAACAAGATTTTCTCTTGCACTACTCCCAACTTTATGGACGTACAGTGCTGAATCTAATCTCTTGCTTATTTGTTGTATTTTTGCTTACCTGTCACTTTCAAACTCCTCCGGATAAAGCTCCTTGAAGCCACTATGTCCCCACCTGTGATGTAAACAATGAGATGAAGATGTCAATTTGTCATTCTTGTCAAGCTCCTCTACATTTACAGTATATTATAATGTAAATAAATGAGCACCGCCTCTGATGAGGAAAAAAATAGGATGAAGAACTTAGATGAAGATTTAGTCATGTACTGCACCTGTCGGGATCATTGGATTCAAAGTCATAGAGTTTCCGTGTCCAGTAACGAGCCTCTCTGTCGTCGTGTTCGGAGACTCGCTCTCTGGTTTGATCTGGTACTCGATCACAGTGCATCTGGCCCCTGGAAAACAAACATCATCAATAAATCAAACAGCGACATACAGGAACAGCTCTCTACACTGAGAGCTACATTATGAAACATAGTCCCAAATTAACTTAGGTGTCACTTTGGTGTTCAGGTAGCTCAGATTAAACTGGGACATTCACTGTTCCTACCTCACGCTCTCTGTACCGGACAAATGTTTGTGGTGGGACGTTTGGACCTGCCAGCCTCGCATTTTCCACATCTCCATCTCCTCCTGGATCTGCGGTGGGTCAATATGAGTAAGTACATAAAAGGCTGCCCGCACATACACAAACACACACCAACAACTTCCTTTGAATTCACCAAAAAACATTCAAGTTTACGGGATTTTTTTTACAGAAGTTAAACACATTTCTCAAGCCTTCAAATGACAAATTTCCATTTGTGAAACATTCAGTTGGTAAACCTGCCCAATGCTGCTAAACATCAGTTTTATTATCAAACACTCATAACCCAATGATACTTGTAATCAGAGTCTGAAACTGGATCAGTGAAAGAGAAAAGGCTTAATCTACGCATAGGTCAAAAACAAACAATTTCTATTCTCTAAGAGTTCTCTTCTGGAGAGAAAATCATCAGCTACTTTAATAACTTTTAATGAATTAAGTCAGTCTAATTGTAGATCAGTAGTTCAAGGACGGGAGAGACAAGGACGTGAGAAACAGGCCTGGGAAGAGTTATTTTGATACATAATGTTCATTGTTGAGCAGACTCATCAGTGAGGGAGGTGTCTGAGACAGCCCATTTTTTAAAAATGTCTCAATGCGGCGTCTATGTATATGTCTATGATCTATCCTAACTAAAGGAGAGTCTATGGCGGAAAGATGGATAAGGACGGACTTTTAGGGGGGAACATTTCATTTTAAAAAGTTGCCCG